>NW_019418014.1:651565-656913 GCF_000390285.2 Anoplophora glabripennis
CCCTCCCGCGCTAGCCTAAGGGCCACCTTAGCAAAGCGCATCCCAGGCTGCATAGCCGCACTACCCTACCCAACCATACCACACATAAACATGACACTACCCCCGGGGTTTACACAGACGAGCCGGCGAAGCAAGAAGAGCGCCAGAAGAAAGGGCCCTAGCCGGCGGGGCCCAGCCAGGACAAAAGGAGGTCCCACAAAGCGCCTACACCGGCCGCATTTGCGGTCGGGGTAGACGACGGATGGGGCCCACCTACGAAGGCTGTCCAGGCCTACACGAGATGAGGCAGGATAAAGAGGGATAATCCCCCTCGATCCCAAATCATTGAGGCCAATTTCTAGCCATGGAATAATGGCGGCGCGGCGAAGTGGCTGAATAAGAAAAAAAAGTAAAAACACATCGTATTTTGTATGGAATATTAAAACATTTTAATAGTGTAGTAATTCCGAAGTCAGTTGAACATGTAAAAAAACGCAATAAAATTTAATTACATTCATAGGCGTCCCTAAAAAGGTCTCCAAAATGCCATGTTGTAATAATATTAGTAAAGAAAATATACCTCTTATTTCTCCCTTTCGCAATTGTAATATCAATGATTAATAGAAGGTGCCTATAATAAATTAAAATTACCTAAATCACACCAAATTCCGCATTGCTGCACTGCACTGTTGGGCAATTTGTCAACCACTTGTCAACAGCTGAGATTTATTGCCCAGTGGCCCAATGCAGCCAATGCAGCTGTGTTTGTATTTCGTTTGTCCGCGTTCGCATTCTTCAACTGGGCGTATACATTTCTACCACCTCCACGTTTAGTTCGACCAGAACCGTATATGGGTATGGCTAAATAAGTATGGGAACAAGTTTTTCAAATATTTCAATGTCGAGTTGCTGCGTCAGCGACCGAACCTGGTACATACTGCTATCCTCTTGGTTCTTCAATTGATATCGGAAAGACTATACCTGTTTTAATTTTGCAATGCATCCCTTGTGATTTGTGCGATGTTATCCACGGTTTTCCAAGCCACGGTTTATGACATGCGGGAAATCGGTTTTGAAATGGAGCAGCTCATATCACCGAATTGTGAGTGGAAAATTACTACATTAGCATGTTTATGGTGCCTCCCTTATAAATAAATAAGAATAAATGGACTCGGATAACCTATAAGCAACTTAGATCCACCCCTTTTATTGTCTGTCTGCCCGTCTAAGTGGTGGTAAAAATTTTTTATTTAAAAATATTGAACAGAATTTTCAACTTTAAACGGGCAAAAAATCTGTGTTCACAAAAATTTCGAAATACGTCAGCGAGAGGGGCCTATAAACAACTCAAAACCACCCTCGTTTTTGCTTTGTTTGCCCGTCTAGGGGGGTATATATATTTCTGTCCGTTATTTTGCTTTGAGTCGGTCTTAACTAACGTGAATCAATCCTCCTCTTGCTATCTGATAAATTAATTGATTTATGAGTGATTTGTTCAAGGCAAAATTTTAATTTTTTTATCTGCCTCATTAGTATCTGGCATGCCGCTTTATTTGACATAAAAATTTATCTGAAAGATTAGAGTACGCAAATGGAGAAAATTTATTTTATCGTATCTTATTTATATTACATGGATTCAAGAAGAATCAAGCTATAGAGGCGAGACAATGGTTTTGTATACAATAACGCATTTCGAATATGATTCATGTTCTATGTGTGTCTTGTCGTCGTTCGGTGGACGGAACCGGATTCCGATGGTCCTAGATTCACCAGTGGAGTTTGAGCTGGGTAAAGTTTCCTACAAAAAGAGTGGAAACAGAGGCGAATGCAATATAGGAAATAGTTCCTGTTCCTGAGTGAGTAGTCGAACTGTGCTGTCAAATGTCGTGCGTTCAACCAGGCAGTGTGAGTCCGAGGAACAGCGAAGTGTAAGCACCACAGCTTTTATTTCATAAGACAAACCCCCTCTGGCCTTCCTTATGGCTAAAATAAAGAGCTTATCTCAGCCTAGGCGGAAAGACCGATTTGTGTTTTCAGGAATAGCTTAAAGCTTTGTGGACTTAGAGAGAAAGTTAAAGTAAAAGCATCAAGAGCTGCTCAAGAAGCTAAGAGGCCACAAGTCAAGGCAGTTAAAAGGGGTAAACCCGGTACCACATCAGGCTTTGACATAAAAGAAGCCTGTGTGGCCAGCAGAAAAGCCTGCTGCCAACAACAGAGTTAGCCTCCGAATCCCCATTTCTCCAAGACGACTAAAGTCGAGCCTGCAGCATCAACATAAGCCGAGGAAGACGAAGTCAACATACAAGTTAAGATTCTGCCAGTATTCTTATGTAAAAAGGGACAGGGGATGGAAGTCGAAACGCTCGATGATTATTACCAACGCTTCACGCAAGATCTGCCAGGCGAGATCTACAAGGAGGAAATTCAGTCTGACCTGAACCAACAGGATTTCCACTTTTAGACTAATAAAAGCGCCGTTTCTGGTCTTGTTTCAGATATCTCAGGAACAGAAAATCGTCGTAAATGATGCTACTATCTCATCATTCATATTGAGGTGCAGAGGGCCAAAGTAGAGCCCGCGCAGTGCCAGCGCTTCGACCATGCGTAGAGTCGCTGTGCCCCGGCGGCTAAATACGGACAATGTGAAGAAGATCATCACTGCGCCGACTGCAAGAAGTCCCGAAAGGTGCCCTAAAAATGCACCACCTGCGGCAATTAACAGCTAGCCCAAGCAGGCATCAAAGAAGGCCCGCAGGCCGGCAGGTCTGGTAGTACTATCCAAATTGTTTTCATCATTAGTATTATATGCAATTATACGTTCATTTATTGTTGATTAAACACAAAATTAACAATAAAACTCACAAATTTTTTAAATTTAAAACTGAGTTAAATTTTTCCCAAAAAATTAAAACCAGCTCATCGTTCCCCTGTAAAACTAAATGATTAGTGCAAAATATAAAGGTTCTGTTGAAAACTTCACATAAACAACAAACAAAAAACAAACTAAAGCATATCTCAAAGCGTCCTTAGGTACAAAAATAGAGCGTGGATCATTATCTCAAGGCCAAGCAGTCTCGTCATACCAATGGAGGAAGGGCGACAGCATCGACGTCCACTAACCTAAGAGTCCTCTGAAGTTGGCGTGAAAGGGGAGACGCCTGAGCGTCGTGGTAACCACTACGTAGGCTAGTAGACGAGTAACCTCCCAGCACCGCAGGAACCGTCGCTCAATCCGATACAGGCGTGAGGGTGCATGATCACATTTACATGCTGAAGGATAATGAAAATGAAGCGATTCATCACATTCCACAACATAAACGTCTCTTGATGCACGACGATTGCCCCGCGCCCTGAATGCTCTTACTCCATGCACTTCAGCGAGGCCTTCATTGACTTCAAAAATGAAATGATTTCCGAGGCTCCGGCAGCGTAGAGTAATCACCATAAACGATGACCGCGTTCATGAAAAGACGATAGACTTTTATTGTCAAAATTATTAGCGAACACATGTTTTATTAACTAAACTGTAATGAAAACCGTAATGTTAATTGCACATCTCTATATACAGCGTTTTCCATATAGACACACACCAACATTTATAACCAAAGGCAGAGCTATCCTTGAAGTCAGCAGTTTCAAAAATGTTTTTTCAACGTGTCAACGTGATAGGCCAGTAGGTACTAAAAAAAAATATATTCTGTTTGCCAGAAATATATCTGCTAATCGAGTTTCCGCATCTCGATTTAATTACTTTTCAAAAATCCTTACCAAACATACTGTAATATTATAGCAATATACTTTAAAAGAAATTATTATAAATGTCACAACAACACTGTAAAATAGGATGCTAACAAAATAATATTATCAGTATATTAAGAACAAATATTCTATTGTATGTTATTTATCACATAATCATAATAATATAATTAGTTCATTCGTCTATGATTATTAGAGTTCATTAATCTACGACTAGAGATATGCTATTTATTAGTACACATTAAAAAATGTTTTCTTTTAGTTAGATAGATGTTTTTCTATATGTGAGCAGACTAAACAAACTGATATTATTAAATAAAATCTATCTTCATAATTTTAGAAACGTTTTTGATAAAACTTTATTAGAGTCTTGAAAATAATATACATACAGGGTGATTCAGAACTTATCAAAAAAAAAATTCTGGATGTACAGGGGACCCTTACAAATACAATTTTGTAAAGAAAAAATCAAAAGGGGCAGTTCGAAAATGATTTAAAAATACACTTCTGTACGGCACTGGAAACTGGTCCACTGTAAAACCTGAACACGCACAATGCGACCGGCATGGCGGTGTGGCAAAAACGGACAAAAATTTTCGCAAGGAAAGAAATATGTAAATAGAATTTTATCGCACCTATTTTATATCGGCAAATTCAACTGCTTTTGTTTTTATTAAAGTTAATACAATTAATTTGTGTTTTTAAATAATAAAATCATTTGACATACCCGATGTTACAACAATTGTTCAAAATTTTGTCCACCAACGTGTAAACACATTTGGGTCCGTCTTACTCAGTTTCTACGAACTAACACAAATGTTGTCTTGCTTCACCATATCACAAATGCTTCACCATAAATTAAAACGATATCCATGAACTCCGAGTTGCTATACACGCAAAACATTTTTGACACTAACTACCCATATTTGACACAAACTACTAAAAAAATTATTGAACAGATAACAGGTAAATATTATTGCAACGACGATTGCAATATCCGATTTCAGTATTCGGAGTCGCTGAGGCCACGTGGCTCTCCACGCGCATTACGAATGACGCTAGAGACTACAGTTGTCCAGCTATGTAGTCGTTGAATGTACTATAACTTCAATAACACAGCCACACAAAAAAAAGTTGGGTATACTTTTTATGCGACATATATTTTTCGTAGTAATTTGGCCTCCTGAACACGAATCTGGGATCAGAATTGGCCCATCACGTCACAATTTTTTCCTAACCTCAAAAAACTTGTGAAAAATAGTAAAAATTGATGAAAATTTACTGGGAAAATTTGGAAAAAAATTTATTTCCACATCAAATAGTACATTTTTATGTAAAAGACTCTGCTGAATTCAAATCCACTGTCAGAATTGAGCTAGAACGTGTGGTTTTTTTTCTAACCTCAAAAAACCGAGCAGGAATCGCTATTTTCAAATTCTGAGCGGATTTTGACCAGATTTTGTATAAAGGGGTTTTTTGGGTCGCTGATTACGAATATGAATTCACATTGTAAAAATTCAAGATGGCTGATCCAATATGGCGGGTGTACTTTTTTGAAATCCACCGATTTCAGTAAAATTTGGCATCATAAGGATTGCTGGTTGATCTCACCT
>NW_019418014.1:657645-718551 GCF_000390285.2 Anoplophora glabripennis
AATATTGCAAATTTTCATTAAATTGTTAATGTTTCGTTCAGTTTTCATCGTTTCTTTGGTCTACAAATGTCTACAATATCGTGTATTAAACGCCTGTACGAAGGCAACCGCTCTCTTACATACATGGCGGCGCACCCTTCTGAACGCTCAATCGCTATTTGTTTATAGCTTCAAATAACAGTGGAAAAAACAAATTTTCACACTGCAATTACTCATAATTTGTAGTATTTAACGTGAACTTTCAAACTCCGTCAGCAGAATTACAAAATACCTATTCAATCAAAAGTTATTAACAATTGAAAATCGCAAAAATTGAATTTTTCGAGTTTTTAACGGCGTTTATCTTGAAAACAATGCGTTTAACAAAAAAATTGCGAGAGACGTTTTCTTCTTAAAATGAGTCAAAGAACAAGAAAATACGTTTTATTTTGCCAAAAACTAAGTTCTCAGTATTTTGCAAGTTTTTTGTTAATAAAAAACTTATCGACATCCGGGCAAACTTCTACCCAAAAAATTCGTGTTCAGCAGCTCAAAATATACAAAAAATACTTGGGTAACTCCATCTAAATGAAGGAGGCAATTGGAACCCCCCTGGCTACAGGACTAATAGTATTGCACTCTATAAACTCAGCTTTCGGTCAAGTTTGTCAATTTTTACATCTTTTGCAATAAACAGTTACTTTTTGCACTTCATGCTTCGTATAACATTAAAAATTATTTTGCATCATCAATAAAGAGTGGTTCATGTGTTTACAGTTTTTATAGGGGACACGATTTCCGTAAAATAATTTAATTTTTTTATGAATTCATTGATTTGTGACAGAACTCAGACATATTAGTGGAGTTATGTTATATTATTTTGTGAACATGAAAATTAAGAATTATTCAAATATTTAAAGTACCTACCATTGTTTTTCGGTTTGTTATGTCGTGGCCTATATCGTGGTCATTGCCAGTCACAAGCTTATAGTGCACTTCCTTAGCCTTAGCTAAGTATCTTTGATCTGTCTCTGTTGTTCTTGGGCTAGGCTTTGTAGGGTCGGACCCACTAATAGACTCTCAGGCCTGCCCTGATACTGATTTCGATTGTAGTTGTTAGAAATAATTGTCAAGCTCGAAGAGAAATTACCGTTGCTGAAGTGAAGAAAGTTTATAAAAATGTGAGAAAACGTTTAGAGAAATGCTTAGAAGGTGGTTTGGTAGTGGTACGCATAAATGTAATTGCTTGTTGTAACTGCCAACCAAATTGTTGTAATGTTAATAAAACAGTTTCTAATAACATTAGTCACACACTTGAGTCAGCACCTGTAATTTGGTAATTTCTACTATTGAAATATTAAATCTTTATTAAAATCCACTGAATTAATTTTCGTCAAATGGTAAACATAAGTTTTGGGTGCTGCTGATTCACGCTGTAGAAATTTTTATATTTTTATGGAACTAGCAAGAAAGTAGACGAAAATTTATCTAATTCATATTTATCTAATTTTTTTTTTCACTTAATAATTCCATATGTACGTAAAAGATAATATGTCAAAGTTAAGACATCTTTTGAGTGGATCCACCTGCGGATAAGGAATTACAAGTCATTCTAGGAATTAAAAAATCTGATATAAAATACATTATAATAACATATTTCAGCAAATTACTATAAATGTCACAGCAGCATGGATATATGAATAACATAAGACTAATCAGTGTATTAAGAACAAATATTCTGCTGTGTTATTTGTTACACAATAATTAAACTATAGTTAATTCTTCTATAATAATAATAATAATAATTATTATTATTATTATTAGAGTGCGTTCATGTAGTACTTGAGATACGTTATTTATTAATCAATTTAGTTTAGTTTAATTCAATTAATATTTTTCTTTATCTGAAAAGTTTGCAAAAACTGAATTTATTGAATAAAACCATACCTCAAATTCAGAAAAAATATCTTAAAAGGAGTAGGTTGCCTAAAAATTGCTGATCCCCTTCGCACCACTTCTTCCCAATATACTGATGAGTGACGTCATTGGTATTATAAATATCGAATAACGTCAACGTTAATCATTGTTATGTGAGTTTCCCTGCCCCGTGATCACAGGAATTGTTATTGTTTTTTTTCTGTTAGATTTCTGTTTTAAGTGCTATTGAGCTCACAAACTTTTATCAATAACTACGTCATTATAATTCTGGAGGCCCAATTTGTAGTATGGATACTTGTAAAAGTAACGTAAATTGGGAAAAGGATTCTGACAAATCTATTAGTTTACATAAATTTTCAAAATTTCCTCAGTGGATAAGGGGGGGGGGAGGCAGGGGTATGCACGCCCCACCCGAGAAAGCCCGTTGCCCAGCCCAGCAAAACGTGTTTATATTTTTGAAATTTTATATCAGTACGTCGCTGATTGCGTGCCCTTTTTTTTGAGTCCTCCATACAGCTTGCAGTCATAGGCCCACCCCAAGCAACTATCCTAGCTACGCCCATGCGATTGGATGCCGCTATCGAAATTATATTGTTAACCTTACTAACAAAAAAAATTGCAGTAAATATTTTTATAAAAAGATTATGTAGATATATGCTATAACTGTAAAGGAATTAAAATCAACAGGTATAAATTTTTATCACGTTCGTCTCAGTTTGAAATTCAAGAACGAGCTACACGAAAATCGAAAGCTTCAATGAGACAGCTCCATATACAGAGTGTTTCAATTAAAACTTTTGGAAAATATCGGAATTAAAAAAAAACAAAAAAACTTGAGACACTTCGATTTTCTTTTCAAGGGGGACACGTGGTGGCGTAAGTTTTCGTGTCTTGGAAGCTACTCCCTACCACTTATGTAGGAGGGTAAAATACCCTTAAACTTTAAATGGCATCCTAGGTTGAGTAAGACCTCATTTTAAAGATTTTTTCTAGTAGATTCAGATACATGTTCCCATCCAGATTTCTCGGTAGGAGGAAAGACCCTATCAGGTGGTCTCCCAGTATGCCCGCCCAAACATTCAATTTCCTCGGATGTTGCTTATGAGTTTCATGAAAAATGCGTTGGAATAACGGAAATTATAGCGGTTAACTCGACCATCCAGTTGGAACGTGAAAAAAAATACCTGAGCAGTTACTTTTGGTCATTTTGCATAAATTTAAAAAACCATTTTCATAAATTTCAATTTGAATGTCCTCTATCTTGGAAACTAAGCATTTTCTGCTGAGATATACGTGTTCTATCACCAGATAAGGTTTTGGCTTCTATACTCGCACATATGTGCAGATACCTATGTGTTATAGATTTCGAGTAAAATAGATAAATCTCCATTAAATATGTCGAAATACGAGGAAAGAACGGAAAATTTGCAAACAAAAGAAATTTTGGTCGGTCCTTGAGCTACAACGTTGTCAGTGACTATTTTATCCCTTTTTCAAAATTAAAATCCAATTAAAAGATTTTTATCTCGACCCTGCTGTAGAGTTCAAAGCGGAGTCGTGTTATACACAATAACGCCGGCAAACATTGAATGTACTTTCAGTTATGAGGAAGAATCGAAAGGAATAAAGCCCGGAAAATCATGTTGTTTGTTAAAACGTATAAGTACGGCTATTAGGTACCCTGAAACAAAACCAAGACCATTCCATGAAAGAGGCCATATTACTGAATAATTCAAAGTTGCATGATGGAAAAACAAAATATCCCATAAGCAATTAAATAGCATACCTACCTAAGAGGTCTATTCTGCAATTCCTTTAAAATTTTAAGGAGTTAAAATTATTTTCATATACGAAAAACTTGATAAAAGGCACTGTTAAATAGAAGGTAGAATTTAAATATTCAATAGAAGCATTACCTGCATTAAAATGGTTGACTTCATTTGTGCTAAAATATTCAGAAAATAATGAAATTCTTCACACTCCTGAAAAACGTTTCCAATCAGTCACAGTAATTTTTTATTATTATTATATTTACTGCTTGTAAAGATGGAAAAAATTATTTAATTTAATGAAACATTGTTTTTGAAATTTAAAAAACTGAAAACAATAATAAATTACATTTTAAAATTACATTTTCCTGTAATAAGGATATTAAGTCAGAACGTACATACTTTTTAATGACACACCTGTCCTCTACAGGTGTTTTCAGAGATTTACTAAGATAACATTATCAATCACTGATAGACTTTGTAAGCAAATTTTTGGATTTTACAATCAGTATCATAAGTTATGTTATCAAGCAACGAGTAAGGTTAAAATGAAAGGTAAGTACCATGATCTATAATTTATTCAATTATTAATTCTGCTTATGAAATCACAATTCATTTCAATGATGAATTGTGTTATAGGTACGAAAATATTGTTATTGAAGGATGTCATATATGTCATTAAAAAATGTCACCAGGGATTAAGTTTGAAATTATTTAGTTGCTATTTGTGACAATTATCGAATTAGCTCCATCGAAATTACTATTTTACTGCATTATTTAAAATTTATATATATTTTAACGGGCTTTTCAATATTATTTTAGCGATGAGAGCAGTTAGAGCTACTAAAAGGTATCCCAAAATTTTTAATTAAAAACTGTAAATGTATGGGGTTATGTATGGAATAGCATACCGGGTAAATGGCCTCCATTGCTGGCATATACACTTTTTTGTCGCAATTTTCCATAACCGGTTTGCATAAATGCAGCTGAATTTCGTTGATACAGTGCTCAATTTCCTCCTTCAAAGCCTGGGTGGCCGTGGGCTTGTTGGCATAAACCTTAGATTTCAAAAAACCCCAAAGAAAAATATCCAACGGCGCTACATCGCATGTTCTGGGCCACAAATCAAATTCTGATTACATGACCAGGAAATGACTAATGCAGTAATTCAGTTGTTTGTCGGAGTGTATGACATGTGACACAGTCTTGTTGAAACTACATGTGGTCTACATCCATATCTTGCAATTTAGGTCAAAAAACTGAATTATCATGTCGTGATAGCACCATTAACTCTTATCACCTGATCAGCCGCATTTTCGAAGAAGAATGGTCCAATGATACCTTCAGCCCAATATCCGCACCAAATAGTGACAAGTTGTGGATGCATTTGTTTCACAACGAATTTTCTGAGCCCCAAATGTAACAATTTTGTCGATTAAAGAAGCCAACACAATGAAAATGAGCCTCATCGACGAAGATATTTTATTCGAAAAATTAGCATCCATTTGTTCCATAATTAATTCAACGTACTCTATTCGCTCTGCGTGGTCAGTAGGCTTCAGTTCTTAAATCAACTGAACTTTGTAAATATGAAGATGCAATTCTTAAGTGAGAATATGTTGTAGAGAGCTTCTCGAATTGTCCAACGGTGCCGAATTGATATTCCTGGACTCTAAGCAACACTCTCACAAACTGCTTTGATGTTTTGTGTTGAACGACTTGTGTGAGTGTTTAATTCACTTATTAATTCAGTCTCCCCGAATTTTTCAATTAATCTCTTCACAGTTGATGAAGTTAAACTATTCCGACCATGTTTTGTACGAAAACTGTGAAATGTAGCTGCCAAACCTTCATTATTTTTAAAATATTGCTCGACAATAAAAACTCATTGTTCTTTCTTGGAGCGCTCCATTTTTAATAACCATGAACTGTCTTGTATGAATATTAGTACAGTATTAATAATAATACCATGACCTCTTATTGTAATTTTATAATATATTTGCATATTATACAAAATTAAAAAATGCTGGGTTTTAGTTGAAAATCTTATTCACATGTCGAAAACGATATTTTTTACGAGATTTCAGTATTTATAATAAATTAAATAATTAGATTTTAATTTTCACATTATGTTAAATAATTAGGAGTTATGATGTAATGTTAATTCTCAGTACCTATATATAAAATGCGCATTTAATTACTGAAAATAATTTTCTTTCTCGTAAAAAAAGAGCAATTACTTATGTCCTTTTCTTCATTCATGCAGAATTAAGTTTTAAATTCAATTTCTTTGTACAAATATACTCGTATAGCAAGAACTTTTCCGATGTAACAAGTGAGTAGACATGTTCCTATTAAAACCTGGGATTTTTTCTATAAAATTACAGTAGGAAGTCTTAGTGAAATTAATACCAAACTGGAATATGAAAATATTGGTTCTAACTGTGGTCATTGCTAAAACGATATTTAAAAGCTGTGGTGACAAATTCATGGTTTTCGCTACTGGTTGAAATACAATCAATATACTAACGAAAAAAAGAAAAAATAAACAAAGTTAAGTTTTCTGGGTAACCACGAGAAATGAGAATTTTCCCTAATCCTCTTTGCATTTTGAAATGGTTATGTACACGCATAGATAGCCTTACCTTAACAACACATTACATACAGGGTCTTTCACGTAACATGTTCCTGTCTGTCTATTTGAAAATGAAATAGTGACAACCAAAGTTTTAGGATTTTTTTTACGGTATCGAAGATAAGAAGTTTTTTGCAATGCTTTGTTACCTCATTTTTAGTACTAAATTCGCTGAATGTTTTCTTCCTTAGGTCATATAAATTATTACATCTTCTTTCTTTGCCTTATTTCAGAATCTCCCATAGAAAGAACTATAATGAGGTCAATTTAGGACTTCTGGGGGATCACAAAATTATTCGTTTATAAGAAAAATGTATTTAAAAAAGTGTCCCTTATATAGACCACAACGAGGTTACTATAAAACACTTTTTACAGTATATTAATTTTTTCTTAACGAAATAATGTGCATCGGTTCCATGGCAATATGAGTATTAACTTTATTCATTGTAAAGGAACAATAAATAATCAAAATAATGTGTAAATATATGACGTATCATATCACTATAATTTAAAAAATGAGAGAATTCCAAAAAGCGACAAACATACAGCGTTTTCCATTAAAGAAAAAACAAAAATTTACTTTGTCCTCAATTTTTTTTTAAATATTTCTTTGACTTCTCAAAAAAAGTTGTTTAAACTTTGATTGTTGCCATTTTTTTTCTGCATAGGAAATCTGTAAAAACGATAAGGAGAGTGGAATATTATGTAAACAATTCTATACAACATACCATGTAATTGATATTTTAAAATTACGTTAAGAACTTACGTTATTTCTTTATACAGGGTGTTTCAGATGCATTGGCCAACGCTCAGGGGCAGATTCCTAACCTAAAAACAAGATTTTTTTCCTATCAACATGGGTTCGATTTCCTTTCGTTCCTTAGCTACAGGGTGTCAGTTTTAAAATAAAATATGTTTTTTCCAAAAAAAAATTTCCACTGAAGGGAATTAAATGAAATTTGGACGACAACTATAACTATTTACAACCGAATACACGTTCCTAGGTATTATTTATTATATTGAACATGAATTACAGGACTGGACTTACTTGCAAGCCATTGAATTTAATCAAAGAAAAAATTGGTTCTCCGTTGAAATTTTTAATTCATAATTATATGGGTTAAATTCTCAATTTTGATAAAAAACTGACTCTTATTATTTTTTCGTTTTCCCTGGAGTTTTCGGTATTTTGAATGTAATATAAAGAATTATTTATTTATATAGAATTAATTATGAATTGTAAACGTACCTACACTAAACAACTCGATAAACATAATTAGGAATCTGCCCCCGAAGGTTTGCCCATGTTGTCTGAAACACCCTGTATAATGTATTTGGAAAATGTTTTTCAGGTGTGAATTTTTTCACGCCAATGTTTTTTTTAAACTACACATTTTCTTTGTAAGAATAGCAAACTCCATTTGGATACATGTTTGACTTCAGTCAATTTTTTTAAGAGCTATTTAATAGAAAAAATAATTTTAGGATCTCTTTACGCATCTGCTGTTACACCATTTAGTGCAAACGAGAAAATGTAAACTGACATTAAATTTTGCCAGATTGTCTATTAAATCTTTATCCGCAATACAAAATTTATAGATTTTTTGAGGCAATGATCGTGAAAGGTTATATACACTTCCTAATCCCCAAGGGCCAAACCACCAAACATTTACAAATATTGAGGGAAGACCACAGATTTGAGCAAAACACAGGCGAACGAGGAAACCATCTAAAAGTATTGTTCATTCATGATATATTGAAATAACAGCTATCGCACCTGTAACAATTTTCAATAAATTCATGAAGTACCCTTGCATTTTGTCATTTCATTCAAAACCAAAGATCTATATTTCAATTAAAAAAAAAATATATTTTCAGACGAAGCCATGTTTCACAAGGACATATATAACTAATTTACATAATAATTGGCATGTTTATTCTGACAAAAACTATTAGCCACTAAACTTAGTCTCAATATCACTTCAAAATTAATGTCTGAATGGGAGTCATTGACAACTTCATTCTCGGCCCTTTTGTTGTACCAAATCGCTTAAACAGAAATAATTATTATTAGTTTGGCATGCCATTTAGCCTTTATGCGTGATGGTGCATCCGCCCATTTCTTTTTAACTGTTAGAGAGTTCTTGAATGAACGAATATTCTGACCAAAGACCGTAGAAGATACCTTGCACCTATAAACTGGCCGGTTCGTTCACCAGATTTAACAAACTGCGATGAATTGTAAATGCAATAATTTCATAAAAATCTTAAATTTTGAATATTGTTTAACCCTGTTAACGGTTGAGAATAGGAGCTTCGTTTATAGGAACTTTTATGTTTATTTTGGGTCCTTGAATACGTACCTACCTAAAATATTGACATTTCCTCCTAAATCATCCTGTGTACAATATATTGTTTTGGTTTCTGTAACAATGATTTCAGTTGATCTAAAAATATGTTTCTTTAAAAAACAATATTGATTTAACGAAATATATTATTTACAGTAGGTATACTATTATTTCCTTTAAATTATTTTTTAGACTAAACTGCTTAATTAAAAAAAATCGCTACAGTAAAAAAGTTTCCAAATGAGGTCTGTTATTATTCAAGTAGCAGAAAAACATTAGCTGATACTTACGTACGTTCTCTAATTGTTAAGGAGAGAATAAAAAAACTTCCCAAAAATGGTTAAAATCGATGGACACACACACACACAAAAAAACTTTTCATGAATTTTGAAGCCCTCTAGGGGCTAAATTAAGCGATTTTAGAATAGGTAAGTTGGGCTAAATATGATTGTTCTGAGCCAAGGAATATTTGGATGAATATGCATTTTCTGGATACCTTGTATTTTTTGTTGCATTTTAATAACAATAGTAATTAGGCCAGTGTGCAAAAGCGAAGAGATATATTTACTCTTATATTTCTTGCGTTTTCAATTTTGTCTATATCACTTATTTAATTTTTTTTTCTGAATATTTTTTTCGATTATATTTGGACATACTCCAGTTTTTCCTCCTCCTTTAAAAAATGTTGTAATTCCATATCTTAAAAATATCTAAAAAACCGATTTCGTAATAAACTACCACGTAATCGAATAAGTCTAGATCTCATACTACTGCTGACTTGGTTCTGATAATTATTTAAATAGGCACTTGAAAGCGTTTATCATCCTTATGCGATTGTTGACCCTAACAAATGTTTAAATATCTCTATTAAATCATTTTCCTACAATTCTCGTGAAGTTTGACACTATTTAAATTCAATAATTATCATCTGTTATACCTTTTCAGATATATGTATAGTATACACTTATTTTTTATACATTTATGTTAACGTGTTACCTTAGCAAATTATATTGAATTGCTAATTTTAAATTCCCCTAGAACCAATTATCTCAAGGACTATGATAAGTCCTTGAGATAATTGGTTCTACAGAGTGAACTTAAAAATATTTATTTTAGAGGTGAAATAAATCACAAGCAAAAAATTCCACATTTGTGGATGTAACAATCTTGTCAGACCATTACAGAGCAAAGTTAAATATTTCAATAAATGTTTCTTAAAGACTTTTTGAGATGTTTCTTAATGTTTGCGTAAATAATCCTTATTAATTGTAATTGTATAACTTGTAACACAACTTGTGTGTTTCTCGTTTTTGCTCTTTGACTTATTCAGTTCATTCTTGAAATATAAATAGAATAATGGAGCAATAGTACGACAGTGAAATAAATAATAAAAATAAAAATATGCAGTATGCAATTGTTTTTCCTGCCCCTCTATTTGATATGATTTGAAAGCGAGGATCCTAAACTAAAGTCAAAAGCAGAAAGTTTTCTCATTTTTTCTCAAAAATTTCGTTATGTAAAGGCATAGAAAGGACCACGCAATTTCTTTATGGAAAATGGACTTCCGTTAAATTGGTTGGAATTTTGATATGTTATGTATTTTGCCCTTCTGATCAAATGTCTCAATGGGCAGAAACTCCTGTGACATCAGGATTTTAAGATACAATTGGCTGAAGTTGAAACTATTCTGCACTGGAGATGCGTTCATATAGGTCAAATCTGTGCCATTTTTTAAGTTGTAGGTGTTCAGTGAGGTTTGAAAACACCTCGCAAACTTCGTTAGCAATTAATTGTAGTTCATTATCATACTCCCGATAGGTATATATGCCATATGACGTCATGACATATCATTACGCGAATGATGAAAATCGTTTCATAAACTTGGTTTTTAAAAAAAACTTTATTTCTGAAAGATTTATAATACGAGTTGAATACAATGAAAAGTATAGCAGAACTGCTCTATATCATATTAATACCTATATTTATAGGTTCGTATTAACCTGATTGTCTTTGCACTTTTTCACAACATTATTCCTCCCTCCTTAAATTGGAAACAAGGGTGGAACCTTTGTTGACTGTCCAGGGTTGTCCTCGTTGGTAACTGCGGGTTGTCCTTTGGCTTCTTTGTTAAGGTATTCGAATATTCTTCTACCATGTATAATTGCTACATATCCAATAAATAGTAAGAATATTGTTGTTATACATATTATCGTTGAAATGAGGGTGAACTTTCTTTCATACTGTTCAGGACTTTCTACTTTTAGTTTATTATAATTTGATTGTAGATTTGAAATTTCTTCTAGGTTCACGTCATGTAGATGTAAATGTTCCATTTTTGGATTGTTGCCATTAAAAATTTCAATTTTTGGTAAGTCAAATTGTACTTGAGAGGTCCATGTTTTAACATTTTTGTATTCTTGTCCATTTATATTTATGGAACAATTTTCGGGAATAGTAACCAGTGTTGGTTGATTGATATTTGAGAATCCGTCCTGTATACATGATTTCTTTATACTAATTTTCTCTGTTGGAATAACTATAATGTGTCCAGGATTAATTACTTGAATGATAGTTTTGTGTATGGAGACTTTTGATGGAGTACATGTATAATTTTGGTTTTTTATTAATTTTGATATACAGTTTTCCTCATCACTGATATCCTCTGGGTAACATATGTAAATATTCTCTATTTCTGGGCATTCGTTATCCATGAAATAATCTTCTGAAGGATGGGTCAATAGGAAAGGCTTTTTTGGTATTAATATTTGGTTATTTTTTGGTATAGGAAACAATTTTAAATAATTGTATTTTAAGTTCTTTAAAAGTGGAAAATGTATAGCAATTATAATATTATCGTCTTTATAATGTAATTGTGAACTAGCAATCTTATAATAAGATTGAACATTTCTAAAATTTGGTAAAGATGGTTTTATCTTTTTTATTAATAATTCTAAATTTTCGGCAGACATTATAGATGGGTGTAAGATATTAAGTTGTGCAAACATTATTGCATTCTCTATATTATCTAATATTGAATCTACAGTTTGACATGTGAAAGCCATTAAATCTATTGAACCAAATAGTTCGTCAGTAGTTACTATTTTTGATAGATTATTTACTCTTGAAATTAGTTCATTCATTTTATGTTCCATCAAATTTTGGTTATTAACTAGATTGGTAACAGTTTTATTATATTGAGCAAAAATTTGCTTTGTTAGATCAATATTTTTTGTTAGAATGTTGTTTATGTGATTTTGGTTTCCTTCTAATATTTTGATAGTTTTGTAAATTTCATTTCCGTCTGTGGAATCTAATTTTATGTTTGGTACAAAATTCTTCAATTAAGTGATTTTTGAATTCGGTTCCATTATCACAAGTTATGATTTTGGGCAAGCCGAAATGAGATATAAATAATAAATAAAGTTCAATAAACTACCTATGATGTCAACAGCATTAAGTGTTATAGGATATGCTTGTGCAAACCTCGAAAAACTATCAATAATTGTTAAGAAAGGTTGTTTTTTTTACATTGAATGTATCTATATAAATATGTTCAACAGGAAAAGTACCAATTGGTGTGGGTTTAAATTTTAAAATAATTGGGTGTTTCTCATATTTCTTTTTTGACAAATTTCACAAGTATTAACATAATTTATTACATCATTACTAATATCGGGCCAGTAATGTGAGCGAGATATTGATTTATGTGTTTCAGTGATTCCTTTGTGATTAGTTTTTCCTTCGTGATGATACTTTATCATCTCTTTTTGTTCTTCTGAATTTTCTATATCTCTTAATACTTTGGGACATTCTATTAATTTTAAGCTTGAATTTTTGAAATATTTTTGAATAGTCGTAATTATTTTTGATTTTTTATTACTAAAATTAATAGCATACAATGTGTTTGGAGTTAAATATTCCTTTACAGTTTGTAAAATGTGTTCTTCTAAATTATTAATCGGTAAACTAATGTTTATTCTTTTTTTACTATTTCGTTGTAATGATTTGCGATTTATACAAGGTTTTGTATTGTTTTCGGTATAGAAAAATATAATTTGGTGTTTATATTGATTTAAAGGTTTTTCGGAAATTTTTATTTCTAGTATAGGATTTTCTGTTGCTGAATGCACAGTTTCATTAGAAGAATGTTCGTCATGTATTGCTGGTCTCAAGGTGAGGTGACGTCTTGGATTATGTTGATTGGAGTTGGACTATTATTTTCTATTAATGGCTGGATATTATTAGGATTAAAGTCAGGGATTTCTGTATATAGGTCAATAATATTTTCTGGAAGGTTTTCCTCTGGTGGATTTTCAATTGAAAAGTCTGTAATAATTTTGTCATTGTCATTTTGGTTTGCGTTAGCTACAATTGATTCATTTTCGAGGGCATTAATTTCAATACGAGACAAAGCATCTGCGTTGGTATTTTCTTTGCCTTTTTTATACACTACGTTGTAGTCATATTCTTCAAGTTTCAGTCTCCAACGCACGAGACGTGAATTTGGTTCCTTAAGATTAAAAAGCCACTGAAGGGGTTTATGATCTGTCACTATCGTGAATTTTCTTCCGAAAAGATAAGGTCGACAATATTTAATAAAATTTACACAAGAAAGTAACTCCTTTTCAACTGTCGAATAATTTTGTTCAGCGGGGTTCAATGTTCTACTTGCATACGCTATTGGTCGATCTTTGCCTATAGGACCTTGGCTTAAAACATTGCCAATTGCTACATTTGAAGCATCACAAGTTAAGATAAAAGGTTTGGTAAAATCAGGATAAGCTAATATAGGTTCATTCATGAGAAGTGATTTACATTTTTCAAAAGCATCCTTAAATTCAGATGTATGAACTATTCTTTCGTTCCTCTTTAAACATTTTGTGAGAGGTTTCGTAATTTGAGCAAAATTTTTAATGAATCTGCGGTAATAACCGACTAAACCTAAAAATGACTTAATTTCTTTAGCTGTTTTTGGGATTGGATATTTTTGTATGGCTTCTATTTTTTTTTGGTTTGGCTTAATGCCATTAGGAGTTATTACATGTCCTAAAAATTCAACATTTCTTTTTAAAAATTCCGACTTATCTAGTTGAACTTTTAAATTTGCTTCTCGTAATTTGGAAAATACTAATTTAAGATTTGCAATGTGTTCCTGAAGTGAAGTTGAAAATATAATAATATCATCCATGTAGACTAGACAAATTTTGTCATGTAAATCTTTTAATACATGGTCCATGACTCTCAGTCTGTCATGCATCGTCATTGCAGGCAAGTTCTGGTCATACATTGTCATCTCATGTCACACAGGGTAATAGTTCCTTTTGAACAAATCATGTTTTACTGTGAGTTAAATATCTGCTCACATTATATCATTTTGTAAGCAATTGAAATACATTATCATTATCATACATTATTTGTTATACGTAGATGTGTTGCATGAGATGACGTTATATGACATTGGATGACCAAAACTTACCTGCAATGACTTCACGATACGTGACAGGATGAGACCTTTAATGCTGCTTATTAGATTATAAAACAATGTGAGGCGTCCAGTATCAGAAAGAAAAGTACTTTGAACTTTGACGTTTTATGACTCGTAATGTCAATAATAATAGAATAATATCGGGAGTATGATAATGAACTACAATTAATTGCTAACGAAGTTTGCGAGGTGTTTTCAAACCTCGCTGAACACCTACAACTTAAAAAATGGCACAGATTTGACCCATATGAACGCATCTCCAGTGCAGAATAGTTCCAACATCAGCCAGCTGTATCTTAAAATCCTGAGGTCACAGGAGTTTCTGCCCATTGAGACATTTGATCAGAAGGACAAAATACATAACATATCAAAATTCCAACCAATTTAACGGAAGTCCATATTCCATAAAGAAATTGCGTGGTCCTTTTATATGGTTAGATAAAAAAATCTATCAAAACATGCAAAAAAATTATATAATCCCATTTAAAAAAAATATGGATCACCACTCATCTAGTGTGACGAAAAAAAAAAAAATGTGCGTCATTAAAAAAAATATAACATCCCATTTAAATATATATATACAGGGTGATTCATTAACAATGAGAAAGTCGAAAGCTGAAGATACTACAAGTGAAATGGTGACCATTGGCGCAAACATGCCCTATCCGAAAGTTGATAGTTTCGGAAATACAGGGTGTTGAAAGTTAAATTTTTAAATCGCTTTTTTGCGATTATTCTGAAAATATTTAGGTTAGGAACTTGAAAATTTGTGAAACTATATTTTTTTAGGCGACAAATAAGATGCGTGTTGTAATTTCAGCACTGCTAATAGAGGGCGCCACTTACGGCCAATTTTACCGAAAATTTAGTTAATTACTTTTTACCCTATATATTTAACATGAAACTTTATTCAAAACCTAAAAGAGCTATCATTTTTCCATTAATTATGTACGCTGGTTTCATTTCGGTATCTCGATCCGTTTTCGAGAAAAATCGATTTAACGAACACTATGTTTTGATAATATGAGAAATTAAAATTGAAACAAACCAAGTGTTTCTTCGTGTTATTACAACAATTAACAATAAAACAAATAAAATACGTAATTATGATTTAAAGTAATTGTTCGAAGAATTCACCGTTGACACTGATACACTTTACACAACGTTTTCTGAGACATCTTCAGGTTTGGAACAACATATTGGGATTGCGTCTGACTTCGTTGGCAGCGATTTGTATTCTTTGCCACAACTCTTCACACGAACCAATAGATTCTTCCAAATAGAAAAATGAAGAGGATTGAAGTCCGGACTTCTGGGTGGCCAAGTAAAAATGCTTCCACGGCTTGAAGAAGTTCCACTTTATTTAAGAAGAGACATGTGGTTCATGCACGACGGAGCTCCACCGCATTTTTCTTGGCCAGTGCGTGCATATTTAGATGCAGTTTTTCCAAATCGCTGGATTGGCCATGTAAGCATTTTTGCTTGGCCATCCAGAAGTCCGGACTTCAATCCTCTTGATTTTTCTATTTGGTCTCGAATGAAAGATATAGTTTACAAAGAATCTATTGGCTCGTGTGAAGAGTTGTGGCAAAGAATACAAATCGCTGCCAACGAAGTCAGACGCAATCCCAATATGTTGTTTCAAACTCGAAGATCTCTCAGAAAACGTGTAAAGTGTATCAGTGTCAACGGTGGATTCTTCGAACAATTACTTTAAATCATAATTACGTATTTTATTTGTTTTATTGTTAATTGTTGTAATAACACGAAGAAACACTTGGTTTGTTTCGCTTTTAATTTCTCGTATTATCAAAACATAGTGTTCGTTAAATCGATTTTTCTCGAAAACGGATCGAGATACCGAAATGAAACAAGAATACATAATTAATGGAAAAATGATTGCTCTTTCAGGTTTTGAATCAAGTTTCATGTTAGACATACAGGGTAAAAAGTTATTAACTAAATTTTCGGTAAAATTGGTCGTAAGTGGCGCCCTCTATGAGCAATGCTGAAATTACAACACGCATCTTATTCGTCGCCTAAAAAAATATAGTTTCACAAATTTTCAAGTTCCTAACCTACATATTTTCAGAATAATCGCAAAAAAACGATTTAAAATTTTAACTTTCAACACCCTGTATTTCCGAAACTATCAACTTTCGGATAAGGCATGTTTGCGCCAATGGTCACCATTTCACGTATAGTATCTTCAGCTTTCGACTTTCCCATTGTTAATGAATCACCCTGTATATATATTTTACAGGGTGTTAAAAAATAGGTAACCGAGTTATAGCTCGAGGCCTTTATAATCAAACAGATTGTACCTTTATGTAACTTTCTACCATTTTAGGTAGCTTTTTATGTAGCCAGCATTTATTTGTTAAGTTGTTCTAGTATATGGATATTCAATTTTAGTCAATAGTTTATTATTCCTGGTCATGCACTTTAGCAAAGGTCTATAACTTAACATTTCTCTTCTGAGAGGTTGTTATGTATATTCTGATTCCATAATGTTAATTGGTGAACCTCTGGAGGTATTCTTCTATTAGCTGATCTATAAAAGATATAATCGTAATCGCCAATAGATCTAACTAATGACTGATGTAATAAAAGAATATATTGGGATCAGCTCGCATCTTTTTGTAGCTAAATTTATGATCTTTCCAGTTCAATTACTCTAGCACTACACCTAGATATTTGATAGATGTCTTGTATTTAGAGCGGGCTTGTGATGCTTACGTGGAATAAAATTTATGTATTTTGAACTAAAATGATAGACAAGCAATTTTCACTGGGTTACTTGGTGATATACTTCATTTTTGTATTTTTTTAATTTTCGCGGTCGCTAATCGATTTTCTGCCGCAGTCGAAAGCACTGCTCAGTGCATTTTTAATATTATTTTTAAATACTTTTTGCTAAGAAACTTACTTTACTACCTACGTCTATTTAGTCGATGTTAAGAGAGATTTTTGTTAATTTTCAAGTTTATTTACATAATTTGTTACATAAAGCTTTTTCAATTTATGTAAGTACAGAGATCCCACTGATTCTGAAAATGAATAACTTTAACATAAAGATTCAGTGATTTTATTTCTGGTTAGAGTGACCCTAAGTCTGATTAGTTAGAGTAGTTAGAAAATACGTTGATTTTTGTCTAAATTTTGATTACTTTGATTTTTGTCAAAATTTTGATTACATTGATTTACCTATGTCTAAATTTTGATTTGTTGATTAAAGAGCTGATTTCTGCAAGATTTTCTTATTTGTAACTCACGATATCGAAATAATCTCGGCATCCCTGAACTGACTATGTATAATCCTGAAATCCCAGGATTAGAAATAAGGGCCGGTATCGAATTTCCTACTTGTATTTAATGTTAAGACCGAATATATTTATGTAATCAGGTGTTTGGAAACAGGTTTTGTAAAGCTGTAAATCGATATTTTTTCTTGGAATACTGGGGAGCTGTTTTATATACCTAAACCATTCTTTGTGTGTTCACAAACATCATATTGGGCGATTAGAACTGTGCCTATCTTGAATCTGATGGACAAACTTTCGATGGTAGGCATGCCTGTTTCATATGAACGTAGGCAAATGATATCTGTTCATATTTTTGTATTACGTCTTATTTTGCACTTATGAAGATTTCCCGATAGGAACATTATTATTGTATATTCAAATAAATCAATCCTGTATTTTTTATGTGCAATCACATCCCAAATTCTTAGTTTACATGATACCGATTTGATCTTCTCATAACAGGGAATGCTCACTTTTTGAAGTAATATTATATTGCTTTGTTCTAGTTATTCAAGACATTTTTATCGTTTGCTTTTTAACAACACTATCAATTAATGTTAATGCTACGTGCAATTTTCTACATTATTGCAACCAAGATTCCAAGGGACACTACCAAAGCTGTATTCAAGCTAACGGAACAGAACCAGAACCTTTAAACAGTACCCACGAGAAGTATAATGAGGCCATAGCCAAATTAAAGCAGTACTGTGGTTTCTATTTTCAAGAAGGAAGTGAAGGTAAAGTTAGAACTTTTTTATTTTTTATAGAATACAATATTTTGATATTGCAGTTCCTGTTGATCTGTGTTGTGATGTGGATCAAGTAATAACCATGGCTAAAGGGTTTCAAAATACAGTTCCATTTCAGAGGTGTCCAACATGCATTAATAATATTTTGCCTGCATATTGCCAGTTTTCATGTTCTCCAAATCAAACGGATTATGTAAAAAATTACACCTATAATGGGACATTAGATGAAGATGGTAATCTACTTTATTTATTTATTAGATGATATGCAAATTTGTATGTAAAATATTTAAAACATAAATTTACAGTTTTTTAAGAAAATTTGCAAAACTTTATTAGCACAACACAAAAGAAGGAAAAGTAAAACATAATTCCTTCCTCCAAAGAGATCAACTAATGAAAACCCCTATATGAACTAACACTTGTCAAAACATATAAGAAACGCATGTTGAAAATTTCTATATTTGAATACACAACATAACCCTCACGTGATCTGTACAAAATCACTCACAGTAACAACTAATAAAAGGGGCTTAAAAAATGCCAAACTTATTTCTCAAGAGTATTAAAATTTCTAACCCATCTGTGTTCTTTACTCAAAGATAACCAATATAATCACATTAACTTAAAAACGAAGAATCATACCAACATTTTGTGAGAGGTAATAAAGTTGATAAACAGAATGAGCTTTTCAAATAATATCACAAAAGTCATTCGTAAAACACAAAAAAAACATCAATAGTATATTAAAGGTAACATTACTGCCCCGTTACTGTAAAGGAAGTTAAAAAACCTGACTATATAAATATTAGATTAATATCTAAAGAGTTGTTGGTGATAATTTATGAAATAAAATTGAAATTATTATAATATTTAAAAAACCGTTTCTCAAAAACAAGGGCACTTAATTAAAATTTAGAAGAGTCACTATTCCTTAGTGAAAACTAAAGTAGAACTAATAATAACCCACAACTGAACTGACAATTTTTCCGACTACTATATGTATAAACTAGATAAAAAGCGAATGGCCTGCTATCTACGGCAACCATTCATCTCTAGATAAATTATTATTATAACGATAACCTGTAATTTTAGCATATGTAACGAGTGTGACGGTCAATGTGACTTCAAGTTATATAGAGAAAATATATAATTCATGTAAAGATGTCTCTCTTCCTAGTACTGGAGGATCAGTCCTAGCAAGTGCTTGTGGAAAATATGGCGCTACTTGGTGTAATACAGAAAGGTGAAAATAGTTTTTTATTGTTACAAATATTTTCTATACACAGCTATCGAATAAATAACCTTTGCAACTGATAAATAAGTAATATATTTTTAATATGAGTCAATAATAATTATATACGTTTATAATTTGTGTAATCTTCTTCCTAAAATAAACTATGACGCTTAAAAGTGTTTAGTTCTAAGTGCTGAACTTAACTTTAAATATTTGGTAATTATTTACTATAGCATAAAACTCAAAAATGCGCAAAATTTTGTCCAGCGCTTTTTTTTCGAGAGGAATATGAAGTTATTTTTATGGGGGTCTGTCTGTATAAACTTAGGTTAGGTCGGGTTAAGTTTTTTTTATCATTAATTTACTACGTTAAATTACAAAAACAGGTTACAGACTAAATGAACATCGGTAATAGTTAAATGAATATAAATATACAGGGTGTAAGAAGTAGGACTGCCATAACTTCAGCATGAGATAGAATAATCATAAATGAACAAAAAAGTTCTATATTACAGGGGCGTAAGATTAACAGTTTTCAAAATACAGCGAATATTAATATTGGAGAGTTTCATCACAACGCGACAACAGCGCTACACAGCTAATGCGCACCACGTGTGCACGCAGCAGACTTGTCCTACGGAAAAAATGTAAACAACTATTATTGTGAAACATTTAATATTTCAAGTTTTCCAGTTTTTAAATAAATAAAATAAAATGTATCGATTTTGTAATACGAAGATAGTGTTGTACTTAAATTTTAGCTCGAATTTTAGTAATTATGAATCTCTTAAAACAGGAACTTAACTTTTAATCAAAATATGAATTTGAAAAATATGTAATGAAAGTACCCAAAGATACCCATCGTCCAATAAATAACCATACGTTTTAAAAATAATTTAGGGACTTATCAAAAAGAAAAATTCAGTAATTTTTAAACGCACAAGTACAAAACAAACTACAACATATGCTGAACATGTCCACCACTATTATCGATGCACGCACGATACCTTCGAATGCAATTTTCGCACATTAGCTGGAAAACACTTCAAGAAAAGGTACGCAAAAAACACACCGACACGGTCCAATTCCAGATATTAACACCAACTGAATTGGTATTGCCGGACAGCTTAGTACCTCGTGTTAACCGCCGCGCCGTTGTCACATTGCTCGATATAAATTTTATCGAATTATAAATTTATTACAACGTTAATTATCTTTTAGAATTAAGCATAAAGAAGTTTAAAAAAGTGCACGCAATTATGTCAATATTCCTTAATTAATCGAACTTCTCAAGTTAGAGATTTTTATTTTTTTTCTCGAAAATAGTTAAGTTTAGGACCCATGTGATATAAAGTTTTTTGTTTATTTTAATGTATTCTATCGTCTGTTAAAATTAAAGCAGTAAAACATCCAACACCCTGTATTTATTTTATTTTACCAATACACTATTTTTATTGATAGAAATAAATTTGCGATACGTTGTGGTCTTCAGAGGGACGACGCAATGAGTAACGAAGTGGAAATGGCTGATTTAATTCTAAGGAATTATGTAAATATAATATTAAAATAAATACAGTTTTCCTTCAAATTTCAGAAAATATGTTTTCCTGGTATTATTATATCTCTATGTACATGTGATTGAAAAGACCTATAAACAACAACAATATTGTAAACAGTAAGTGTTGTTGTCGTGTAATCAAATTGGTCAGGTTTTCATGTAGCAACAAGGCCTCACGTTGGCTCCATGTAGCGGTATCAGATAAGTTGGTTATCGGTCGTCGTGCGGGTCCCACGTTGGACGCCAGGATGCGAATTTTGCTCGGTTCCGCTCTCTAGGTGGAGATGACCTATTTGTCTCTCCTCTAAACATCAAGATCGTAGATTCTCATAATGGGATTGGAGAAATGGTAACGTCCTGGGTCCTTTTGCACCGTCGTTCTGGGTGGTCATACGTCTGTTCGCTAGTGAAAGGGTTCCCTGGCATCTCATTCCCATTGATTCCCATTTGACGTCATTTCGAAATGACGGAATGATGGAAGTTCAGGATCTAAATATATATGGTTGATGCGACCTAAACGGACTCTGAAACACTGACATTCGCTTTTTTCCAAGTTTGGGCACTTTGGAAATGTTTATGGTTCGGGTTTCTTTGTTCATCCTGTATAGCATTTTGCGGGTCTGATACCCTAGTGTCTGAAAATCATAGTCTCTTACACACTAAAGTTTATGCACCATTGTACGGACTCCGTGGAGTGCCTATACGAAAGCTTGATTTGCAGCGTATACTTGAGAAAACATTGAGCTCGGATTTATCTTTTTTTTATAGAGAAATAATAACTCAGGTTGAGGTTTAGTATGTGATTTATTTATGCTTGTTTGATAGAAATGCAGTGGTTCCACTGCGAATTCTTCTATGCCCTAGTTGAATAACTGCAATTGGCCAGGGTGCTTGTTAGCGGGGTGGATTCCGGTAATTTTCCTGTTGCGTGGTATGGTTTAGTGACACTTCATTCGGGTTGGCGACGTCTGCATTCCTGGCTGGTATGGCTGTTTAGGTGAAGTCTGAAATTATAAATATTAATATTGATCCGGAGGTCTCGCAGGTGGTTGAATTTGAAGTCAATATTTTCCGCGGTTTTTTTCGAAAGTTAGACGAAATTTTCTTCATCCACATCTCTCGTCGACGATCTCAGGGGAAGCTTTGGCACGCTTTGTCATCGTGGTTGGTCATTTCGGCGTGGTATTCCCCCATCCTGGCAGCTCGACGATCGAATTTTGGAAACGTCTGCCATTTTGTGTATTGTCTCTCGATCGTGTTGTCTGTGGAGCTTTGCGTAGAATACGCGGATTGACAAGCGTTTTGGAAACATCGGCGATTTCTAGTTTTTAGAAAGCTAGGTTCGACCGCACAAAAATAACTTCAGATTTGTGTTCAGTAACCTCGAAAATAGGGAGCAAAATTTTATGCTATAGTAAATAATTACTAAATATTTTCCCTAGACATTTGTGTTAGTCCTAGAAAAAGTATAGTAGTAACTAGCACGTTATGGTTATTATTCGTTCAGTTTACTTTACGCATCCTCCAGGCTCATGGGGTAAACTATGAAAATGAATAATGGCTTTCATAATGCGTTCCTTAAATAATATATAAACTACTATTTTACAGATGGTTTGGTTATATGAACGATCCAAATGAAAATCCATTTGCCCCATTTCTTGTCATATATAACGCAGTTGACGATTCAGTGAGTGGAGCTATAAATCATACAACTTATATGTGTGATAGTGCTTGGGTACGTAAACCTTATTATTTAATTTACAATATGAATTATTGGTGTAATTACGTATATTAATTAATTAAGCAAAAATAAAACTAAATCCTGTAATTCGATAATAGTTACATTCCATTTTTATAAAATTTTCAGGAAAGTTATCTGATTATTCTTGTTATCATAAGTTAAAGTGTCGTTAGCACAGGGCCTATCTAGCAAACCTATTCCATTTAAACTTTTAGAATCCGATAAACTTATAGATTTCAAAAATATTGAAAATACAGGGTTTAAAAAAGTTGAGATACAGGGTGTTTCTGAAATAACTGCGTTACTTGAAAAGGGTAATAGAGGACACGAAAATGAGCAACTTTTATTAAGCAACTGATGGTCTAAAACATTAAGTTTTAAATTGAAAAAAAAAATTTACATGAAAGTTTAAAAAAATTTAAAGTCGTCCCTGGTGCGGCAGCTAGCTGTACCTTTGATATCAAAGTTGCCGCAAGCCACAGTGCGAAAGCGCTGATGGCGGTTTTGACAGTTTAAATTTTGTGGTCGTAAATGCTGAATTTATTCAAATCTCGTTTAAAAGTAACACAAAAATTAAACGAATTACTTACCAATAGTCGATATGCTCTACAAAAATTGTTCAAAGTTGCTAATAAACATGCTTCCAAACGACGGTCAAAATTAGTCTGCATTATGTGCAAATACTCCCGGTATTTGTCGAATTTCATTAGAATACGCTACTGAAGATCTGCTGCATCGACATTAGGCGTTCGGCACACATTTTGTTTCATACACCCCCAAACAAAATAGTCCAGAGGGTTCATATCCAGACTTCGCACTGGCCAACGTACAGGGTCGTTTCGCCCTATCCACCTCTCCGGAAAGTTGGTATGTAAGAAATTCACAAACTGCACGAGAAACATAAGGAGGAGCACCGTCATATATGAAGAACATTTGGGCACGAATTTGTAAAGGGACGTCTTTCAACAATCCCGTAAGGCGTTTGTTAAAAACTTAATAAGCACCATCATTTAAATGTACAGGTAACACTATCGAACCGAGTAATCTGTCACCAAAAACACCACACATTCACTGAAAACAGTTGCTGGAACCGTGAACTCTGTACAACGTGAAGATTTGCATCACACCAATAGAGAATGTTGTGAACATTTAGTATGCCGTCTATAGTATAACAAAATTCATCTGTAAAAGGCACCTTGCTTGTAAAATGCCGAAACCACTGAAAAAATTCCACACGTGGTTGAAAATTATTGTTATTTAATGCCCGAACCCTCTGTATATGATGGAGCAATAAATTGTTCCCGAGTACACTCCACACGGTACTGTTAGATACACCCATTTTCTCGGTCAATGTTGCGAGTACTGCGCCTCGGATCTTCCGCAACGAGGTTTATGATGTTTTCTTCGTTGTCGAAAACATGTTGCGGTCTTTTCCGTTCACGACCTTCATATGTCAGGTGGACATTCCCAGTATCCCGTAACCTTTGAATTATCTTTTGCACAGTTTTACTGTTAGGTTGTCATCTGTTACGGTAACGGACCGCATAGAAACAACAAGTCTCATTTAAATTGTACTAATATTCTCCATACACTAGCACCATATCTGCTAGTGCCCCGGCTAAGTAACGCTGCAACACACAACTAAATAACACAAGACATACGACCTACCATCAGATTTGCTTGATTGTGGAAGTCACGTGGAACGTCAGCCAATTAGAGAAGCGCTTCACGCATGTAGCAAGTATTCTGGCCGTGCATGTGCACAAAATGCACAAAGTCGGCTTACATTCATGGTTAATTTTCTTAAATAATTTTCTCGAAAATAGAAGCATTTAGACCGCCAGTTGCTCAATAAAAGTTGATCAGTTTCGTACCCTCTATCACCCTTTTCAAAGAACGCTCTTATTTCAGACACGCCCTGTACATCCACACATATTGAAGTTGCATTGTTCTTATTACCGATGTCACACAACTGAACTGAGGATTTTAATAAATATATAAACATGTAAAACTATCATATTATTCATACCAAAATTTACGTATATTTAATTTAGTCTCATTTAGTCTCATTCTAATAACACAATATTAAATTTTAGCCCAATTCTTCAGCCTGTGGTTGCGTAGATTGTCCATCAAGTTGCCCTACCAATCTCTATACTAGTTTAGACAGTATAGATTTATTATTTGGAAATATTTCTTTAGTTTCGTTGATTGTGTCTTGTTGTTTATTGCTTCTTGTCTTAGCAATAGCATTTGTTATTATATTAGTAAATATTCTGAGACCCAGGACCTCGCTTTCACAACAAAATAGTAAGTAATATGGATATTATTTATTTATAATGATCTGCTTAATGTAGTTAAATATAAGAACCTATTCATTTTCAATTTTTTTATTTAGAGCAACCATAAACCTCGGTAAAATTAACAAAAAAAAACGTTCAGTCATATATTTTGATGTTTTGTCTAATGTCAACGCACTGTAACACCTCTTATTTTTTAAATAGCAAGGCGGTAGTACTGATACCTACCTCGATTGAAAGATTCTAAATTACTTTCTACATAGTAAAAAAATCATAATTTAAACTCACACCTTCTAAAACAAAATATTTTATTAAAGTCTATGGCTAAACATACAAAAATTCATTAAACATAAAAAGTCTATTAATTTTTCTTGTGTTGATAACAAAGTTCATAACTTTACCAACCTGTAACATATTTTGCAGCTTCTAAGAAAAATAAGAAAACCATAGGTGATACTATTCATAACTTTTTGGAAGATATGTTTAAGACTATAGGGAAAAGTGAGTATTATTTTATATTAAAAAAGTTTTTTCTCAAAGTGTATTCAGAATTGTTGTAATGAATATAAGAAATATCTGCTACTTGTGTAACTTTTGATGGAGCATCATTTCTTCTTTCAGCAATGGCAGATAAAAGAATTAAAGTTTTATTGATGGTATCAATCGTTATTATTTGTTTATCTGGTGGATCCATTTTTCTGAAGGTTACAACAGATCCTATAGAAATATGGGCCGCTCCAAACAGTAGAAGCAGGCAAGAAAAAGACTACTTCGATAAATATTTTTCGCCATTTTACAGAACTAATCAAATATTTATTAAGTCTGTGGGAATTGAATCAGTACGTATAGTTTGATTTTTTATTTTAGTTTGCTTCTACTGAATTTGTATTAGCCAAAATAGTAGATACTAGAAATTCTTCACAGTCGTTTAAAAATATGTTTTCACAAACTAAATGACATTCATGGAGTTTCTTCCTAGTACAAGAAAAATGAGAACATTATTCAATATACAAAAAAGTTGAGCGTGACCAATATACATATGAATGTTTAAAATTATATAGATTTTCTATTATATCATGTTTATTTCAAGTTTATAAGCAGGCGTTTTATAGAGCATAAGTAGACCCTTTAATAAAATAATGAACAAGTAGATCCAGGAAGCGACGGAGAGTAATGTTAAACCAGAGCAACTTCCTTTAATTTTTCGCACTGAAAGATCACGGAGAACATGTAAACATCCAAAAATATAGCTTTCTTGTTTGTCCAGAAAATTTGTAGAAATACTCAATAATTGTGATTAATTTACGTGTTAATAGTTTCCTAAAAACATTCTGCGGGGTGTGATTATATTTATAGTACCGTAAGCGATATTCTGTATGTTAAATAGGGGTTCAAAATTCAGGAAACGTAAGATAAACGAGGTAAAAATGTTTTTTTCTTTATTTTGAATGTGCTGTCAGTTGTCTTGTATCCTGAAGAAAACACTGACATAACCGATACAATGAAGGGATATTGTTTTTAACTTACTTAGATTTTCTAAAATGCTGAACAAAAAATTGCGCATGTAAACGCCCCCTTCCTCCTGATTATTGTCTTCTTAATTTTCATCTAACGAACTTATTACCTTTAGATACTCGTACCACCTGACTAGGTATGCTACAGCTTTATCAAACAATTTTTGAATTGTCAGTTGAAAATTGCATTAGGTACTGAAAACGAAAATTGTTGGAATAATCACTACTGTAGTATATAACAAAATGGTACAGGGTGATTCATTATATTTTAACCTCCCATTAACTTTTTTGTTTTAAATTTTTAAAAAATACAAAAGCTGCACGATTTTTTATGAAGTTTTTGAAAATGATAGTAGAAAAACAAATGAAGCCCAAACAAAATGGCCGAATATGCTTACTTTGTTAATTTAAACGGAACATCCTATATATTTTTACATATTTGGATAGAACGTTCCCTGTCGAGCATAGGAATATAGGGTTTGTTGGGCCCATCTCTAACAATAAGCGAGATAATATTAAAAAACGAAAAAAATTTTTTTTTCCTATGAAAATAAAATATTTTGTTTTGTTAGACCTCTTTCGGGCATTTCTGCCTCTTTTATAATTACGTAAGGATTTAGATTTAGTTGCAGTATATTTTGGCATATCGGACATTGATATAGTCCAAAATGCGTACAGGTATTTTTACTAAATCTCACTAATTAGGTCGTGAGAGGCCTATTTACTCATGGACAATGTTATATGGTAGGCCGGGACAGTGACAGGTAGTAATGTCATGATAATATTGTTATTGTTTGACAGTTTGTATTATTGTATTACTATTTAATCAAAATAGGTTACACAGAAGCAGACATTTGAAATATTATAAATATTATAGGAATTAAAATAGAGTAAGTTATTCTCCATACTCTATTTTAATTCCTAATAATATTTCAACTTTCTATTTCTGTGTAACCCATTTTAATTAAATAATAATACAAACTGTCAATCAATAATAATGTTATCATAACATTACTACCTATCACTGTCACGACTTACCATATAACATTGTCCATGAATAATTGGCCTCACACGGTCTAATTCGTGAGATTTAGTTAAAATACCCGGCAGAAATGCCTGAAAGAGGTCTAACAATTACAAAATGTCTTATTTTCTTAATAAAAAATATTCTTTTCCTTTTTTAATAGTCTCGCTTATTGTTAGAGATGGACCCAACAAACCCTATACCGGGTGATTCAGTTTGGTATTCGCGGCCCTGTAGCTCTTTTATTTTAACAAATACCTATAACAAACCCTATATATTTTTAAATCGCCGCTCAAACTCTATCAAATGACATTATTAGATCGTCTCCATGGTAACATATGTCAAAATTGCTATAGTCAACTGTTTTTATTCAAATGGCACACTATACATTTTTTTATCAATTCTGGTTTTTCTGCGTTCAGCTATGTAAGGAAGTCTATAGTTTTATTAGAAATATTGCTAGAAAAACAGCAAAAAAGATGAACCCTACTTTTCGTAGCTTTATTCTGAAAAATGATAACTAGCTGCGGAAACAAGTTATTATGTTTTTTAAAGTAACATAGCAGGTCATTTAACATTTTTATCGAATGTTCTTCATCTCTTGCCCTTCTGAGTTTAAAAACTCTTCTTTTCTTTGAAAACTTCCATCTGCCGCCAAATTCCTGGCTAACTTTTCGAAATTTTTTTCTGATGAAAGTTGTCTCTGCGGGAAATGATGTTGGCACTTATAAATACCTGGCAACTTTAGCGTTCTTTCAGCCTTTTCCATAAATTAAAATCATATTTAGTTTTTCTTGGTTACTGTAAGTATTCATGTTATAATTATTAGTTATAGATATAATAGGTAGGTACAAAATGTCAATTATTTTGACAAACCGTTATTTAGAAACGTTAAAATTCAGTTGTTTCCGCACTGGGTATCATTTTTCAGAATAAAGCTAATGAAAGTAGGGTTCATCTTTTTGCTGTTTTTCTGGCAATATTTCTAATGAAACTATAGACTTCCTTATATAGCTGAACGCAGAAAAAAATATCTTCCAGAATTGATAAAAAAATATATAGTGTGCCATTTGAAGAAAAACAATTGACTGTAGCAATTTTGACACATGTTACCATGGAGACGATCTGATAATGTCATTTGATAGAGTTTGAGCGGCGATTTAAAAATATATAGGGTTTGTTATAGCTATCTGTTGAAATAAAAGCGATACGAGGCAGCGAATATCAAACTGAATCACCTGGTATGCCTATGCTTGACAAAGAACGCTCTATCCAAATATGTAAAAACTAAAAATATACAGGGTGTTCCATTTAAATTAACAAAGTTAACATCCGCAGACATTTTGTTTGGACTTCATTTATTTTTCTGCTATCATTTTCATCAAAAAAAGTTAATGTGGGGGGTCAAAATATAGTGAATCACTCTGTACATGACAACTATAAATGCTAAAACAATCAAATGCACGGAATCATATTAATTATATATTTTTTTAGTTCAATTTTTCTTCTAACTATGGGGGAGACATAACAGTCGGCCCAGCTTTCAATAAAACTTTTTTATTAGCTGTATTTGAGCTACAAAAACAACTTGAAAATGTGAGTAATACAATATAGGCACCTCTTAATTTATTACACACCAACACTACTTAAATTTTAAGCTGTGCTGAAGTTGCAAACTAGTTCTTTATACGTTTTATAGATGTTTTAAAAACTCTTAAACTTTAAAGTCTAAAAGACTTTATTTAAGCTTTCTAGTATATGTATATTCCTAGACTCAATGCAATGTTTAAAACACTTATAAAAATTTAAACATAAATTAAAATTTAAGCGATAATGGCGCAAACGGCTTTTATTTATTCAATTTGAAATTTTAGATTACAATAGACTCCATTGATGATGATGGCTCTCCAGTAACTAAGGGATTAGAAAGCATTTGTTATTCTCCCATCAGAACGATATTTTCAGCTGATAAAACAATTAATGAATGCACCGTCATATCATTATTGGGGTTGTTTAATAATAATTTAAATTTATTTAAGGATGCTGATCACAAAGCAAACCTCGAAACCTTAATTACATGTTTGCAGTAAGTAAATAATTACTAATTCCTTTATATACACTAAGAAAAATATCTAATCTAGACTGCTTTTTGCCATTTAAAATTACCTATCTAAAATTCATATCGCGAAGATCCAATAAAATCCAATAATGGGTACCAAATGTTTTAAGAAAAATTTTCCATATGTATTTTAGAGCTCCTTACAGCATAAATTGCTTGGCGCCATATGGAGGGCCCATTTTACCAGGTTTAGTAATGGCAGGAGCTTCAACAGAAAATAATTACTTAGACGCAGTTGGAGTGTCTCTAACCTTTTTAGCTGTTAACGATTTAAATAAAGAAAATCTCGTTGACACATACGCTTGGGAGAAAAAGTAAGCATGTATAACAATTTAATTAGCTAGGGCAATAAAATTGACCTAACAGAAAGTTGAATTCGAGCGACCACATAAGCTTTAACTATAAATTTTTTATCTAGTACATCACTGTAATAATTGTTTAAATTATATATGAAACTCTTCTTAACAGGTTTATCGAATTTCTAAAAAAATGGGATATAGAAGAACGACCTGAATTTATGGATATTGCGTTCAGCGCAGAAAGATCGATACAGGATGAAATAGATCGATTATCTGAATCTGAAATGGTCACAGTCTTCATAAGTTATGTCGTTATGTTCGTTTATATAGCAATTGCTTTAGGAAGACTTGCAGGCTTTAAAAAAATATTGGTAAGTAATTTATGAAACACAATAAAATTAATATATAGGGTATTCCGAATTTAATTTGTAACATAGGAGAAAAATTTGTTTATATCAACTTGAGCGGATGAGGAATGTGCAACCTTACCTAAGGATGAGCTCTTGAAAGTTATTTTGATATCTCTGAACCTGTTCAAGATGACAACAATTAAATTTAAAACCGCCTGCACCAAAAATCTCTGTTCTAAACAGTAAACCATTTGAAGTAATAAAACAGGAATATGCGTTATTTAGAAATCTAACGCTAAGTTTGTACAAAATAAGACAGCATTGTACAAAACAAGATACAGCGATTACAGCGTAACGAAAAAAAAAAAACACAGAAAAACAGTATATCAAAAGATTACAAACATATTTTACTTTATTTTAAAGGCATTAGGTACCTTTACACTTACGCTCAATCGTGAGCGACTGGAGCGCCCCGTTCCAATCACACGCGAAAGCTTGTTAGTGTAAATGTATATAATCGCGCGGTTCTTAGATGTGTCAAATCCTGCGTTACTTCGTCAGTTGTTTTCATGCGGACATTTCACGTAGGGTAAAGTTTACTTCGATTTTCACGCGGTCTTATGGAGTTTACTCTTAAAAGACGATAAGTACTTTTTTAAATTTTTTAATATAGACATAGCTACCTAGGATTCGCATATTTGTAAGCGTTTTTGTATTTTTTTATAGACTATGGCAGATGCACGATATTGGTCAAAAGAAACAATTACAAATTTTATTCAGCTATATAAATCCTATCCATCTTTATGAAAGATTAAATCTAAAGAAAAAAAAAGCCACTTTTAATGTTATTTTTTGTTTATAATTTGCTCCATTTCAGAACAAAACCGTCTATAAAACTGTTGAAATTTTTAACACTCCACGAGCCACGACTATCGCGCGAGAAACTTGACACTTTTCAATTTACACTAGCCGTGTTATCATGTCACATTTCACCGCGCAGGCAATACCGTGCGATTGGAGCGTGTCAATTTTTAACAACAAAGTTTTAGAACGCGACACTCAGGATTGAGCGAAAATACGCGCGTTTGGAACGGGACGCTCCAGTCGCTCACGATTGAACGTAAGTGTAAAGGTACCTATTAATTTAAGTAAATTTAAAAAATAATCCAAAGAATTCTATCAAACGAAGTCAAACAATGTTAAGCACCAAAAACACCACAGATAAGACTAATATTGCGAGAAACTACTATTCTGTGGGCTATATGCCCCCATTAGCGTTGAATTATACCAACAATATCTAGTAAGCAATTAAAAAAAGAGAATAAATAAATACATACTTATACATGCTATTTCTAAGTTGTTACATTTTAATAGCATAAATTATTATTTTTATTTTTAACAATCGATTTTGGAAGTTTTTATGTCTTGCCAAATAATGTGATTATCAATTGTTTTCAAAGTATACAGGCTGTTACAAATTCGCTTCTCACTACAGGGATCTCGGAAACGGTAAGAGATGCAAACTAGCTTAAATGGGGACAAAGTTGCGTAATCAGGGGACCAACATTATGCCTCTAAAAAATCAAGGCTAACATGATTAGTTTTCGATGTATTTGAAAAAAACCGAAATTTTGGAAATCCGTTTTTGTTTCATTTCAGCTTTGTTTGAGGTGATATTGAAAAAAGAAGAACACTTTCTCATGGCCACTTTTTGCCTTCTATCAAATGACATAATCAATTTTTATAAGTAACGTTTCGTCTCTCCAGGACCATCATCAACTTCATTTGTGTATGAACTGTATTCACTAATTACGTTTTACACAATGGGTGTCCCAATATTCATGCAGGATTCGAATTGTGTGCCACTTGTGCTGTAAAGTGTTGCCAACAAAAAAAAACAGCTTGAGAGCTGACAGTTCAGGGTTATTCAAAATGGAGCACTACACGAAAACATAGTGCGTTTTCATTGTTGAGCAATATTTGGAAAATAATGAAGGATTGACACATACAATTTTCGTACAAAATATGGTCGAAATAGTGATTTAACTGTCAAGAGATTAATTGAAAAATTTAAGGAAACTGGATCAATTAGTGATCTTAACACTCTAGCCGTCTTTCAACAACTCGTTCAACACAAAACTTCGAAGCAGTTTTTGAAAGTGTTGTGGAGAGTCCAGCTACATCAATTCGACGACATGGTCAAGAATAGATTATTTTGAGAAACTCTCTACAGCGTATTTTCTCGAAAGATTTGCATCTTCATGCTTACAAAGTTCAAGTTTATATTTTTTAACATTAGATTAATAACATAACAGTAATATTCTGTTCCAAATATTGTTACCATTTAGACAGATTTAGAGATATCTGGGCAAAAACAACTTTCAGGAAGATTTAAGCAGATGTAATAATTTTAAAAGACATTTCCATATTCATATGCATTCTTTTATTCTCATATTTGTAATTGTGGAACATATACTATAATATTTCCCACCATACAGGGTAGGAAAGTACCGATGGTCTATCTGAAGTTACGTGAGAGCGATAAAGTAAGCCATATAGATCCATTTGATAGACAAGGATGGGTATAGTGAAGGCGTCTAATAGTCACCGCCCATTTCGCCCTTCCACAAATAAGAAGTGGATCTTATTTGTGGAAGGGCGAAACGGGCGGTGACTATGAGACGCCTTCATTATAGCCATCCTTCTCTATCGCATGGATTTCTATGGCTTACTTTATCGCTCTCACGTAACTTCAGATAGACCGTCGGTACTTTCCTACCCTGTATACACAAATGTTCTAAATATGTTCTATATAGCTTGAAACGAAAATACTCCTTGCGGTTGGTGGAATAATAGTTGTACTAAGTTCTGTTGGTTGCTCTATTGGAGTGTGCGGATATGTTGGAATTACAACCACTCTCCTAACAGTAGAGGTAATTCCCTTTTTAGTCCTGGCTGTCGGGGTAGACAATATTTTTATTATCGTTCAGGCCCACCAAAGAAAGAAAAAGTAAGTTAACAAAATTCACAAAGTTTTCAACTAACACCCTAGTTTTTAGGAATGTGGAGCTGACTGCAGCCGAAAATATAGGAGATACGATGGGAAAAGTTGGACCAAGCTTGTTACTGACCAGCTTATCGGAAATATTTTGTTTCGCAATTGGTATGTGTATAATTTATCCGTATTGATTATATTTTACGAAGTATTTTCAAAAGATAGTAATAAGTAGATCGGTATTTGTAAACACTGAGGGTAATAACTGTATCTCTTTAAATATGTATTTTTTATTTAGACAGGTTTAAGGTCAAATTATTCAGATACATGAAGCGATAATATCTTCTAATACAACAGAAACAGTTCTTAGAATCACAGATTTAACATTTAGAGTAATTATATTATATATAAACCAGATTGTAGGAAAAATTATAATTCATAAATATCAAAAGTAAATTTTGAGTACCTACCTAATTATCAAAATCGCTGTATCATCAATTAAGATTATTTCAGGATCATTCATATAATTAGCCAAACACAAAATTTGAATTTGGATAACAAAATATCAAAAATGTTCGGAAATGGTTTGTTTTCAAGGTACATACAGCTAAAATTTAGAAATATGAAACTTGATAAAAATGATAAAAATCTGATGAATTCAGGTATAAATACCAGTGGCGGAAATATCGAAAATCACTATTACTAATAACCTCAAAAATTTGTGATTCAACGCAAATGAGCATTTTGAAAATTAAATAACTGCTTGCAATTTCTTATGGTACTTCTAATATTTCATTTTATTCTGATAATGGACCATTTTCCTCTTATTAGGTACTTAAATGAACACTTAAATACTGCATTGAAATATTGAAAAACTTTTTTGCGAAGATTCATACAACTGAAAGAGAGCTTGCTTTATGATTCATTAAGATTTCAAGTAATTTTGACCGGTAAATAAATAATACTCAAATAACGTAAAAAAAAAAAATAGGCGTTTCCTTTCATGTCATATGCGTGTAAATCGGAAAAACGTTATTATTTTTACGTTTTAGTTATTCCAATGTGTTTTTAAAAATGAAATGGTGTGATAGTGTTAGTGGTCAATCTGTTAATAATTAGGGTAGCCGCAAACCAGCGAATTTAGCAGATCAAAGACGTTGTATGACAAACAATAAAAAGTGAAAAAAGCGAAACACGTAGCAGGAAAAACATTGAATTTGACAATGATGCTAAAAATACGATTCATGGGAAGAATCAGATTTTATTTTAAAAATGAACTTTCAACATTAGAGAAAATTCAAACGGCCATCGGAAAAAACAAAATATTACCTAAATTGTTTCGAAGTTTTACTATACATTAAATTGAAAAGTTATGCCAGTAGAAAAGAACGAAATTGTAGTATGGCGAAGAGAGTATTTAGAAAAAATAATATATATCATTAAGAAAAATTTATTATCTCCACGAAACATCAATAAATGTAGGACATACGGTCTCCAAGATTTAGCAAGAACTAAATATTATCAGCGGATGAAAACCATTTTTAGAATAATTTTCTACGGGATTAAAGGCACCCTCTGCGAAAGAGCGGCGATTAACAATAATACAAATAGAAAGTAAATATATTATAATGGTTCGAGTCGAGACTTACAGGGGATTAAAAGAACAATGAATGGTCCTAAACCTCGATACAAGAGCTGAAGTTATAATAGTGTCACTTATTACACTTTTAGGCGACTGCTGCAACGATAGCGTTAGTGATAGCAATAGTAATAGCGACAACAGTAATTAGTGATTTTAATATTGCTTATAATGGTCATTTCAGTGATTTTGTGTCGCCTTACTGTTACAACATTATGTAGATTTTTCTCGGGGAACATTTGTCTAGTTAGGGGAAATATTGGTTATGCCCCATAATAAAATTAGGTCATCTTTGACACGAGGACAAAGTTGCTGAATACATACGAAGTCTGTTCAGAAAATAACCGAACTTTATTTTTTTGAACTTTATTTTTAATTTTATACATTATTGGTCTTTTTCTCTTTCAAAGTGCCCCCCTACCCTATTCACACACTTTTCCTAGCGGTGTTTCCATTTCGTGAAGGAGCCCTGGTTATTTTAAATTGAAATGGCCTTTAAGGTCTGTGACGAATTTGCTTTGATGTCATCAATAGTCCCTTTAGCATTGATTTTAATTTGAGAAATTAAAAAACGCAAAGTCTGGCGTGTAAGGAGGGTGAGGGCAGTAATCTGATTTTTGACACAAAACTGACGAATTGACAAAGCTGAGTGTGCGGTCGCATTGTCATAGTACAAGAACCATGAGTTGTCTCGCCACAACTCTGGTCTGTTTTGCAGATTTTTTTACGTAACCGTTGTAAAACGCGTTGATATTACATACAGTTCATTGTTTCACTTTCAGGCATAAATTCAAAACGCACTATTACAATAAAGTCGAAAAAACAGTAAGCATCACTTTGACATTGAATCGAGACTGACGTGCTTTCTTTAGACGTGGAGATCATTTGCCAATCCATTGCGATGATTGCATTTTTGTCTCACTGTCGTAACCGTAAACCCAGCTTTCCTCTCCCGTTATGATCTTTTAAATGAATGTTTCATCGTCATCGGATTATTCAAGGAGTTGCCGACAAACGTCCACACGATTTTCTTTTTGTGGTTGGGTCATCAAACGAGGTACAAATTTTGTTGCAACTCGATGCATGTTCAATTTATCAGTAAAAATTTTATGGCATGACCCAATCCACTAACCTTTTCTGCAATTTATCTGACAGTCAATTAACGATTTGCGTGGGAGTCATCAGTTGACGTCGAAGGCCTTCTTGGTCAATAATCATCTTCAATTGACTGATAGCCTCTTTTAAATCCTGAAAACCATTCATAACATTGCGTATGACCCAGAGCAACATCTCCTTAAGCTTGTTTCAAGAGTTAAAATTTTGCATTGCACCGTTTGTTCCAGAAAATTGTCACTAAACTTTAAACACGTTGCACTCAAATAACAATATCACGGAAACTAAATAAGATATTAACAATCCAAGAGCATGTGTACAGAGGTGGTTATGCGTAACGCAATGCTGCCAACTGCATATCACTAAATATCTCCATTAGCGCGTAATTCAAACAGTTCTGTTATTTTCTGAACACACTTCGTACTTTAGTATAAATAAGTTGGATATTTGGATATACCGAGGTGAGTTTTTTGTAAACTATAAGTTTTAATCAAAATCGACATATTATTTCTTTAAAATAATACGTCATTGATTTCGCATTACCTACACGCCTTTCCCACCTCACAGATCTAAAGGTTGAGACTGAGTCAATGCCTACAATTTTGGGACTGTGCTATAGATATAGAATAAACATATTTTCAGTTACTTAATTCTTTTAGCTTCTTTATCTACCATGCCTGCTGTTCACACGTTTGCATTGTATGCAACGATCGCTGTCCTTTTCAATTTCATCCTTCAAATAACAGCGTTCGTGGCGCTGCTTTCGTTAGATGAAGAAAGGTACGAGGTAAGTTGAATGACGAAATGAAATGACAGAATATTTACATAATTCTATTTCAACAGAATAATAGACTGGACATGTTGTGCTGCATAAAAATGGACAAGATTGACAAAACGCCTAAAGTCGGTTTCCTCTATAATCTCTGGGCTAATTACTATACACCGTTTGTAATGAAGTACGTATCTAATTACACCTGTCACATTTCATTGCTATATCAGGTTTAAAATAAGTATATCAAAAGATGTACGAGTGTAGGTATTCCAGAAAATAACTTCATTAGACTTTGAGACCCAATATCGGTTTAATTAGAAGAGAAATAATACATTTTCAGTAGAGCTTATCTTACAATGTGATGTAGATATTTTAATTTATACGAGATTTGATCAAAGAGTAACGGAAATTTTTAAATTGCGCGTGTTTGTGTATTGGTAGCACAGTCGGTGACGTATCTGTCATTTTAAAGCAGCAGCCAAGCGTAGTTTGTGTTTAGCAAGTGAATGAGTAAGACTTACCTCAGTTTTTTTCGATTTTTGTGTAGGATCAGAGTTTGATATTTTGTGTTGAAAACGGAATTAAATGCAGCGAAGCGGTCAAAATGTCAAAGAAGACCTTTGACGACGCTACTATGTTACAGCTACGAGTTTATCAATGGTAGAAATGTTTTCATGGCCAAGAAAACGTCGAATTTGAGGCGAGATCTGGTCAAATATGTGAAGGTCCTTCTAACCGTTTTCTTCGACTATAATGGAATAGTTCATCAAGAATTTTAACTGTCATGTCGTACAGTTAACAAGTGTATTTGCATCACGACAACGTACCGGCCCTATTACTTTTTCCTATTTCCCATACTCAAAAGGATACTCAACGTTTTTCAACAATAGATGAGATAAGGCAAAATAGTAAACCGTGCTGAAAACGATACCAAAAGAGGCGTTCCACGAGTATTTTTCAGACTGGAAATTGCGTTGGCATAAGTGTATAATATCATAAGGAGACTACTTTGAAGGGAATGGGGTAAAAATTGAAAATTAAATAAATACTTTCTGAGAAAACTAACAATTCTCGTTACTTTTTGTTCAAACCTCGTATAAATGTCTTTTCGGTACCATACGGTAATCTTTTTATCGGACTTCAGCCTGAAAAAAATTTCAATGTTGTAGTATGTTTAGTAGATTTGGAACGATTAATTAAATAGTATATTCACTTAAATTTTTATTTTTGAATTTAGAAAATTTACGCCTACAGAATAAATTTGGCTAAAAATATAGTACCAGGAATATATTTATTTCATTAATTTTTTTAACTGAAAAAATACGATTCACCGTGTGAATTATTACAGGTTGCCAGTGCGATATATGATTTTACTGATTTTTACCGTAACATTGAGTTTATCCATAATGGTAATACCAACAATTGAGCTGGGTTTAGATCAAGAACTTTCCATGTCCGAAGACAGCCATGTCCTGAAATATCTTCAGGCAAGTAATATCCAATACAATATAAAACTAGATGGCGTATAAAGTAAATTTGAAACATTTCTTTTAAAATTATTCTTTTGAGTTGATGTATTTTTTTACGAAATCCAAAGATATTGCAAATGTCTCTGAAAGTCTAAATTTATAAAACGAACGAAGAAACTGTTTGTTATAACATTTTTCAAATGAAAAACCACCAATTTCTGTGACGTAGAGCTGGCACAATTTGTCCGCTGGCCTTTGCTGCCGATAGAGTCATCCGCGCAGGTTTAGTGTACGTAATGGTAAAAAAACAGCAAACAATTCATACTAAGTATATAATAACATTTTTTGTATGAACGTCTATTGCTATATCAATTACTTGAGCATATATAATTATTTCAGAAAATGTATTGTCCATCATTAAAATTGTAATTAACTCTAAATATTAATTTTAATAATTCCTGTGCTAAAATTCATATAGTTATATTACATGAATGTTAGGTATATGTATAGGTATAAAATAAAAACCAATCTTCGGGGGTCATTTTTGAATAATATCATCAGACAGCATTTGAAAATCTATGTTCAAATTATAATTTTTATGTTTTTTATTTATACAGTACAATTTACATATAATTGAGACAAAAAATTATGTTTATAATTAAATTCATATCTAATAATTTTAAAAATTATTCTGCAAGTAACTTTAATGCACTAGTTACGTTTGATTAAAAAAAGAGTATTTCCTATTCGTGAAATACTTTTTCCGTTTGTGAGCCATATTATCACTTATTGGAAAACATACTTTAATTAATTTTTCCTTTAATCTATAACTAGTTATAAATTACGTATGTTATTTTGGTTTAGTTTATGAAAGCGTTAATGAATATTGGTGCTCCAGTATATTGGGTAACAAAGGGATCAATTGATTATTTTAATCCTGAAATTATGAATAGAGCGTGCAGTGGAGTAGGTTGTTCCGAACATTCAATCAGCACCCAATTGTATATGGCATCGACGCAATCGAACATGTGAGTAACCATTTTAAACTATCTATTTAACAATTCGGATTCTAATATATAAATGAATAATACTATTCTCAATATATCTACTTTTTTAATTATGTTTACTTTGTTTTTAATAAACTTTCCCATTCGGGAAATCAAAAAACACATACGTATGTAACTCATTTTTAGGACATATCTTGCAGTACAAGCAAATTCTTGGTTAGATGACTTGAACGACTGGAGTGACTCAGAAAACTGTTGCAAGTATTTTAAATCAAATAGTTCTTTCTGTCCTCATAACTATCCCACTAGTTTATGTGAGACATGTTATTTTTCACGTATAGAAGAAAAGGAAAATTTAACTAGGCAGCAGTATTATAAGAAATTTTTTGCCCATTTCCTAAATGACAATCCGGATCCTAACTGTGCTAAAGCAGGACATCCTTCCTATGCGGGGGTAAGTAGGTCTTTTAGGTAAACATTATACGGGGATAGCAATTATAAATGTGAACCCTCCTTATTTATTTTATTTTCAAGTTTATAGAAAAATACTAAATAAGATAGTTGTAATTATGTTGTAGCAAAAAATTTAATATCATGATTAAAAATTCTACCCAGTTTGTGATGATATTGAATTATGTGTAGGGCATTCTCATTAAGCGAACGAATATTATTTCTTAAATGGATATCCTTCTGGAATCTGGAATCTGGAATTATGGGGAGGGTAGCAAAGCTACAGCACTTAGGCCTCATTGGGCCCCTTGTACATCCTCCCATTGGAGAGATCAATCCACTTGAGCCGTCAACCAACGTATTACAGTGAAAAAGGTGGTGACGTTGCTCAGGGGGGGTCTCTCTAATATAGGCCATTGAAGGCCAGTGTTCTCCCAACATGGACTCTCTTGTTGACGAGACGGCAGTGCATTCACATAGTAAGTGCAACACCGTTTCGTCTTCCTGTTCACAGTCCCTACAAAGAGGTGTTTCACACTTCCCCATATTGTAAAGGTGTTTCCTTAGCCAACAATGTCCAGTTTGAATACCTGTCACCAGGCGAAGATTTGACCTAGACATAGCCAAGTATTTTTTGGCTGTGTCTTTGCTAGGATACACTAAGAACTCCTTAGCAAAGTGACAGCTGATTGTTTCATCCCACCGTTTCATAAATTCTTTGTGGGTGTCTTCCTTGATAATTCCAACAAGTGCCGACAATGGAAGCACACTGGAGGGGGCGGGTCGAAAAATGTTGAGGCCCGATGCGCTCCTGGCTAGCTTGTCAGCTTCTTTATTGCCATAGCACTGCTCGTGTCTCTTTACCCAGCATACAGATATGCTGTTGGCGGCCGAGGTCACAACAAGTGCTTCATGGCATTCCCATACTGTCCTAGTCATTTTCTTATGATTACGCAAGGTCACTAGTGCTTGTCTACTATCCGTGTAGATTCTGATGGTTTTGCCCGTAGTATGCCTGCGGGCAATTTCATTCGCGGCTCTGGTTATGCCTGCTAACTCCGTTTGTACAACGATAGCATGCCTATCCATTGCCCACTGATATCGGATGTGCAGGGATCTATCGATATCCATCTGCAGATGGTGGAAGAAACCCCTCTCTCCATGAGAGCCGAAGTTGATTTTGGGAAAGGACGTTTTGTCAAACGCCCCTTCTATATCAATGAATACCCCCAGGGTGGACTCCTTGGTGTCCAAAGATTTCTCGAATGGATATCCTTATTTTTGTACACAGAAATCGAATTTTTTTATACGAAATTTAGTATGCTTCTAGATGTTGAACCAACTATTATTATAGTCCAGTTAGAAAACCATAGGCTGCTACAATTTTTTTGGAAGCCAGTTTTTAGAAAATTACTAGCCAATCTCATCAATATTATTTAAAACCCCCTCTATCTCAAATTTCTTCAGTTTATACCTAACACTAATTACAAGTGAAAATCTAGGAGATGTTAGAAATTTCTGAAGATGGAAAATTAGTGAATCACTGATATTACTGACTGTTACTCGTAAATAATAAGAAGATTCTCCTACTACTACTTTACAGAAAATCAGTCATAAGCAGGTGCTGATTCCGGTTACTTAACGACTTATAAAAAATCACAGCAGGCCATAAATTATAAACTCGATCATCATAATTGGTTCAGCAAGTACATCTAGAAGGACACTATATAAATATATACAGGGATGGCCAAAAGTACGGAATAAAATTCATATCTTTTGAATGAGTTAATTTTTTTTTTAAAACGCCGAAACACGTTAACTGATTTTGATTTTTTCCCATCTTTCGGTTATATAATAATTAATTTTTCTTCAACCCCCTAACCCCCAGCTACCCCTACTTTTTTTTCAAATGGAAACATAAGGCATGAGGGGGCTCGTTGAAAAGCTTATAGAAAACCGAATCCAGCCATACCAAATAAACAAGTTTTATTTTTTCAATAGCAAGGTTTTTAGGGTTGTATAAAACACCTACTTAACAAGTGAAATAAAATTTAATTATCTTCAGTGTTATCCTCCATGAATTTGCACAGAATAAAATAAAGAATTTGAAACTGTACCTATCACTGCTAACGCAAAAAAGATATATTTTTTATGTTGCGTTTTTTTGGCACCACTTACTTGCCAGGCTTTCTGGTTAATTTTTCGCTTTAGTTGTAAATTGGAGTTCGAAACGTTACTATTGTGTCAAAATCAAGTTATTTACTGAATTGCAATGGTATTGTCGGAAAGGCAACGCATCGAAATCTTGATATTGCTTGGATGTGGAGACAAAATAAGAAGTCAGGCTGAAGTGCGCGATTTATTTAATGCGAAATATCCCGAAAACCAAATCTCGCAAGGGACAGTTAGTAAAATATTTCACAAATTTGAGGAACACGGTACAGTACAGACTTTGCCCAAAACTGGACGGGCACGTGCTTTGAATGAAGAAAAGAAATTAGACATTGCATTAGAACTTGTTGAAAATCCTCATACTTCAACTGTTTCATTGGCCCGCAATCACGATGCTTCTCGAACTGCAATTCGAATGTTTCTGAAACAAGAGAAATACCACCCCTATAAGGTATGTCTTGTCCAAGAGCTTTTGGAAGACGATTATGATAGGCGATTACAATTTTGTGAAGAAATGATGAGACGGTGTGACGACAATAATGGTTTTCAACGAGACGTACTTTTTTCGGATGAAGCTACGTTTTATTTAAATGGAGTGGTTAACAGGCACAACTATCGCTTTTGGTCCCAGGAAAATCCACACTGGACATGCGAATCGCATACGCAGCATCCACAAAAAGTTAATGTATGGGCAGGTATCATCAACAACAGAATCTTGGGCCCATTCTTTTTTGAAGAAAATCTTACTGCCGCACGCTACCTGGATTTCCTAACATTTGACCTGATACCTGCTCTAGCTGTGATTTTCCCTCATGAAATTGATCCAGATATACCGAATGAAAGAATTTGGTTCCAACAAGATGGCGCTCCCCCACATTTTGGTATTGATGTTCGAAGATACTTAGATGAAATGTTTCCAAATCGCTGGATTGGTAGACGGGGTACAGTTGAATGGCCGCCAAGATCCCCCGACTTAACACCCCTGGATTATTTTCTTTGGGGATATTTGAAAGAAAGAGTCTACCAGGACAGACCGGATAATATTGAGAATTTAAAGAACAAGATTAGGGCGGAGATGCATAATTTACCAGCTGAAGTCATTCAGAATGCTGTGGACAGCTTTTACTATCGTCTTGGAGAATGCCAAATAGTGAATGGAGGACATTTTCAGCATTTGCGACATTGAGTTTATTTTTGTAAATTATCTAGTTGTTTCAATTTCTAAATGAAAAAAAACTTGTTATTGAAAAAATAAAACTTGTTTATTTGGTATGGCTGGATTCGGTTTTCTATAAGCTTTTCAACGAGCCCCCTCATGCCTTATGTTTCCATTTGAAAAAAAAAGTAGGGGTAGCTGGGGGTTAGGGGGTTGAAGAAAAATTAATTATTATATAACCGAAAGATGGGAAAAAATCAAAATCAGTTAACGTGTTTCGGCGTTTTAAAAAAAATTAACTCATTCAAAAGATATGAATTTTATTCCGTACTTTTGGCCATCCCTGTATATAAAAATATGTACCACAAAATAATTTAAAGAAGTAGGTATCCTTTTTCTTGACGGGCCACACTACATGTCACATTTCAACAGAATGTTTTTTCGGGATTACAGTGATATAATATATTTGATTGGTTTCCCTATAATGGTAAGGAAGATATGGAACATGCTATAAGAACCAAACGACGGATCAGTCTTTTTCTAAGAGATTGTACGTTACACTTTATACGTTTCAATAGCCATTTCTTCCTTACCAAGAAATTAAACCTTATATCACTACTATACTATGTGACAATATAGACGTGTCAAAAATAGTATCTATATACTTTATGCTTATCGACAGAAAGCGGCTAGTTGCACTTTGTTCCCAGGTAAATACGGCATAAATATTTTTGTTCTGAATATAAAGGCATATAAATTATGAAAACACATTTAACTTTCTTTGATTTGACTTATTTTAACACTTATTAAGACGTTTGGGTCAATCGTTTCATTTTGCCTTCAGGATTATCACGTCTGTGTTTTATCATCAATGAAACAACCTGTATAATTGGTTAAAAAGAGACTTAGGCGACTTAGGCACAGACAAAATAAGTTTAGAGTAGATATGATATCCTTCTAACTCACACATAAACCTATCAGCCCATTCACCACTGTATTCTTAAAAAACTTTCTGTTAAATTATACCCAATATACATATTTTTCCTTTGGTAATGTAACCGCTTCTATACGAGTACGTTCAGTTTAATAAAATTAGAAATAATACAGATATAATTTATATCACAGGGTGATTTTAAGTCCATATCATAACTCCAGAAGTGTATTTTTAAGATCTGTCTAGGTTGAAAAATCTTAATGAACAAGCTTTCGAGATCCATGGTATTCAAATTTAAAGAATGTATTGTGTGCAGCTTGATAAGACTTGGACTCGCGGTTTAACTGATTAAAGGCAATAATTTGCTGAATTGGTATACACTTATGTAGGGATACCGGGAGGCACTGTAGTTAGATACCCATGCATTTTTAAACCACTGAAGTTTGTAATTGTATTTTAAATAAAAAAGACGTGTGATCCATTTTGTTTGAAAAACGAGTCATTTTCAAATTACTGCTTGAATAAATTCACCCAATACTATGTATTCATTTCACAAAAAATATTTACAAGCATTTTTTGCTCTTAAAACAATTTTGAATAAAATCCCATTAACAATTCAAAATATCAATGCCATCGAAATTTAAAATACTTATGAATGATTGCAGTGTGATGGAATTTTGAACAATATATTCCTGTGTGGTAAGCTCATTTGAATTAAAGAAAGAAGAAGAAAATAATGTGAACATGATTCATTATTCGACTAAAATGAATACCTTTTTTCTTTGAAATATAATCAAATGCCCGTAATGAATTTTGAGAAAACTCAGTGACACAGTAATTCTGGGATTCTTAGTGACAGTGCCTCTTGACAGCTGCGACACGGATTATACTTAGTTTAATCGCAAACCAAGCTTCCGCAATCTATGTAAAATACGTTTAAACATATTTGAAAAAATATATTTTTTTAAAGGCAGCAGGGTGCCAACGTCAGAAGGAGAGCGGGAAGCGTGAGCTGAAAGCAGCAGATGACGACTGGCGATGCTATCGTGCGGTAATGAAATTCCGACTGCATAACAGCACAGAATTAAACACTATTCTGTGATAATAGTAGGGTGCTGCCGGCTGCTGACGGCAGCAGCAGTGACGGCCTTTTTATAGATATCTTTTATAAAGGAGAAAAAATAAGAACGAGCATGAAAGTGGAATTGCCAGTTGGTTACATAAGCACGAGCAAGCGAGGGAATAGTAATTATATATTAGCAATACATTTCTATTATTGCTACATGGAAAATTAAGCTATTTTTAATATACAATGAGCGGCAAAAGTATGAAATATATTTATTTAAAAATCAGATGTTTGTTATTTGAAAAATCGCTCGGACCCGTCGAATTATATTTTTAGTTGCGCATTTTCTGAAGCAATTTTATACAGGGTGGCCCAAAAAAATTTATGAAATTAAGGCCAACTTTTTAAATGGAAACCCCACTTTTTTGTATTTTTATTCAATTCTCCATGGAATTCTGATCATTTTTTATGTAATATAACCTATACCTATCTTTAACTGTTTTCGAGATAATGGCGTTTGAATATAGAATAAGGAAAATTTTCAAAAATTACCCTGAGATTTACCCTGCTGGTTTTAAAATAAAACCATGTTTACTTTTCCATCTTAGATTTGTGTGGTTCACAGAAAGGTGCTTCAAATCAGAAAAATCCATAAGAAATAAGTGGTTCGGTGCTAAAAATTTGCGAAATAACCTGGCTCCTAATTTAAATAGTGACATTTAACAAAATCATATTTTATACAATAAAATTATGCGTTTTTAATTAAATTATACCTAAATACCTCACTTATTTTTTTACATTCAAGTCATTGCGTCCTAATGATCAAAATAAATCACCGAACCACTTATTTCTTATGGATTTTTCTAATTTGAAGCAACTTTCTGTGAACCACACAAATCTAAAATGAAAAACTAAAGGTGGTTTTATTTTAAAACCAGCAGGGTAAATCTCAGGGTAATTTCTGAAAATTTTCCATATTCTATATTTAGATGCCATTATCTCGAAAACGGTTAAAGATAGGTATAGGTTATGTTGCATAAAATATGATCAGAATTCCATGGAGAATTGAATAAAAATACAAAAAAGTGGGGTTTCCGTTTAAAAAAGTTGGCCATGATTTCATAACTTTTTTTTGGGCCACCCTGTATAAATGAAAATTGCTTCAGAAAATGCGCAACTAAAAATATAATTCGACGGGTCTGAGCGATTTTTCAAATAACGAACATCTGATTTTTAAATAAATATACTCCATACTTTTGCCGCTCACTGTATATTTTAAGTTTAACATAACTAGTGAAATCTGTATTAAAATTAATACTGTAATCAGCTTGATTAAAACATTTACAAAAATTTTTGAGTATGTAACTATGTACTAAATAATTCACAGAAATAACTATTTTCTACTATTTTCTAAAGTCATTTGCCTAAGTCAAGTTTAATTATCAAAAGATAAAAGTAAGAAAAATGTCTACGAATAGAACAATTAGGTAAAAAAATAATTTGAGAAAAAATGATTAGACTGCTGATATATGAGAACTTTATAAAAGTTTGCTAAATATTTTATTTAAACTATTGTTTAGCTCTTTCAAGTCAATCAAATAACAATATCAATAAATCAGCATCACACCAGTATTAGTATAAAATTTTATTTTTACCACTTCAACAATGACAACTACAACAACGACAACAATATGTTTGTCGTTTATTTTATATAGTCATGATGAAAGTTGTAAAGTATAATTTTGGTAAGGTCTAAAATCCAACGTAACTTAACTTGCTTAACTCCAACGCTTGCTTAACTTAATTTTGAGCCTATTCATCTCTACGATTACCATGTCTTCGGTGAAAATTGTTAATCTGAAGAAATTTGGTATCGGGATAAAACCTTTTGCCCTGTACCGATTTTTCACTATCTTCAGCGTAACGTCCTTATGTTTTCTCACGTTCTCCATCGTGTTGTCAATTCCCGTGTTGTTCATTAATTTAGAGACATTTTTTTCAACTGTGTCAGTTGCCTCTTTATGTAATTCCGTATTTAAATTGATATATATTTGTAGCCTAACCAATTAGTTGAATTTTAAAAATTTGTGGACTTCACTCCATAAATCGATTCGGTTGTCTGTAATGGATAATGTAACCTTTTTTCATAAAAAGTGTGGACAATAATTCTGGTTGATTACCGATGGGAGAACCATTTATTCCAGACATGGGGTAAATTTAAAGTATTCATGAAGTTCAGATTTGAACTCAATGTTGTTTACGACACGATACTTATTAGTCCAACCAAATTACACTTAGAGAAAAAAAAATTGTTACCTGGACTTTTATAAGTGGAAATGGTAAAGGGGCTTATAATAAACGTAAAAAAAATAAATGCGTGAGCAGGGGCGGCGGAGGGTTGATTTGGGGGGTTGAAGAGGGGTGAAAAATGGTATCATTGAGATTTCTGGCGAAAGTTGATGTCAAACAAAAAAGTATCCAATACAAAAGTTATAGATCATGAAAAAATCTACAACTCTTGTAGAGGGCACTTTTGAAGATAACCTCAAAATTTCCGAGAAAAATGCGAAAAACAGGTTTTTTTCTTTTTTTTCGTTTTTTATTTCTCATTTCCGCAAAAATAATTTAATTTTGACGAAACTTGGTGAAAGTATACTTTCCTGTGTCTTAAATAACCACAATTTTTTTTAGATAAAAAAATCAAGAAGTTTCCGAGATATTCATATTTTCCGGTCTGAAACACTTTTTTTTCAAAGAAAAATTCTACTTAAAAAAATCATCGTACAGAGTTCTGCCGGTAATCATTTTTTTCGTTTTGACATATACTTTTTGGTGAAATAAAAAAAATTGGAATCGCAGTTCAAAAACATGCTCAAAAATGCAAAAAAGAAAAATGACTCTTGCAGAAATGAGTTTTTCAGTAATTATTGTTGATAGTTTGTTTAAATTTAAAGAAAATTCAAAAACTGATTACACCATTCGATTGTACGGAAAAAATACAAAAGAAACTGTGTCTCATTGTTTGACCCGAAATTTTATTTTTGTACAGTATTGCTATAAACATAATATTTTTTTTCGTAGGATCGATTAATGTACTTATTTTTTTTAACTTTGAATTGAATTCATAGATGTATAAGCGACTCTTTAATTAAATTATGTAAAATTCAGATTTTTGCTTTCAAAATTTAAAAAATATTTACAAAGGATATTTACAGTTAATAATACTAGGCGAATCTTGGTCTTTTTGGCAGCCTTTTAACTTGAACTTCATCGTCCGATCCTTCATTAGAACCCAGTCTTCCTGTTCTTCAAACGTTTCTTTGATATCACTTAATTCTTCGTTTAATTGATCTTCCGGGTTCAAGCAAAGACTGGGCTTCTCAATTTCATGTGAAATGTCTTCGGAATCACTGAAATTTTCCGAAATTTTGTCAACGTTCAAACAATTGTCCGAACCATGACATTTTGTACATAAATCTGTACATCGCACTCCATGTTTTCGACACCCGCATCTATTACCGTTGGTAAAACCTTTTTATGAGACTAATGCAGAATCAAAAGTCATTGTTCGAAATGGTTGTAAATTAATTTCGTCTATTTACAAATGCACAAATGATAAATTATCTCTGGATGATTTGAGATTTCAGCAATACAAAGTATTAACTGCAAAGTCTACTTTTAAATTAGAAAAATTACCACCAACTGTCGGAGCAGCTACACAACACTCCTATAGAGCATACTTTCAGCTTCAGACGTGGCTTGGAAACAAAATAACTGCAACCAAGTGGGGCTGGAAAGAAGTAATTGCGAATAATTCCAAAATACTCATGCCTCGCTTTACAGAAGTTTCAGTCGTTCCTGAAGATTTAATAAAAACAATCTCTTGCAGCTGCGAAACCAGTTGTGACGGTAATAGATGCGGGTGTCGAAAACATGGACTGCGATGTACAGATTTATGTACAAAATGTCATGGTTCGGACAATTGTTTGAACCTTGACAAAATTTCAGAAAATTTCAGTGATTCCGAAGACATTTCAAATGAAATCGAGCAGCCCAGTCTTTGCTTGAACCCGGAAGATCAATTAACCGAAGAATTAAGTGATATCGAAGAAACGTTTGAAGATCAGGAAGAAACCCAGTTTAATGAAGGATAGGACGATGAAGATCAATTTAAAAAGTTGCCAAAAAGACCAAGATTCGCCTAGTATTATTAACTGTAAATATCCTTTGTAAATATTTTTTAAATTTTGAAAGCAAAAATCTGAATTTTACATAATTTAATTAAAGAGTCGCTTATACATCTATGAATTCAATTCAAAGTTAAAAAAAATAAGTACATTAATCGATCCTACGAAAAAAAATATTATGTTTATAGCAATACTGTACAAAAATAAAATTTCGGGTCAAACAATGAGACACAGTTTCTTTTGTATTTTTTCCGTACAATCGAATGGTGTAATCAGTTTTTGAATTTTCTTTAAATTTAAACAAACTATCAACAATAATTACTGAAAAACTCATTTCTGCAAGAGCCATTTTTCTTTTTTGCATTTTTGAGCATGTTTTTGAAGTGCGATTCCAATTTTTTTTATTTCACAAAAAAGTATATGTCAAAACGAAAAAAATGATTACCGGCAGAACTCTGTACGATGATTTTTTTAAGTAGAATTTTTCTTTGAAAAAAAAGTGTTTCCGACCGGAAAATATGAATATCTCGGAAACTTCTTGATTTTTTTATCTAAAAAAAATTGTGGTTATTTAAGACACAGCAAAGTATACTTTCACCAAGTTTCGTCAAAATTAAATTATTTTTGCGGAAATGAGAAATAAAAAACGAAAAAAAAGGAAAAAACCTGTTTTTCGCATTTTTCTCGGAAATTTTGAGGTTATCTTCAAAAGTGCCCTCTACAAGAGTTGTAGATTTTTTCATGATCTATAACTTTTGTATTGGATACTTTTTTGTTTGACATCAACTTTCGCCAGAAATCTCAATGATACCATTTTTCACCCCTTTTCAACCCCCCAAATCAACCCTCCGCCGCCCCTGCTCACGCATTTATTTTTTTTACGTTTATTATAAGCCCCTTTACCATTTCCACTTATAAAAGTCCAGGTAACAATTTTTTTTTTTTTCTCCTATAAATGAGTTATTTCGATCGGTCTATATTGGGTTCGTCTGTGTTGTATTTTCTTTTCAGTAACTAAAATTCTGTCAATGTCCGTCAGTAATTCTAATGTATTCGTAATTTTCATTACGGCATCGAAAACCAGACCCATTGAAGTGTACTAATGTAGGGGATCCACGTCAAAAGTATTTAAACAATTTTCCAGAAAATTTTCAAAAATATGTCTACAAAAAGTAAAACGTCTCTATGTAAGTTCGAATTTTCCACCAAATTGTCATTATTAAAATTTATCTTCCAGATATTAGTCGCGTGTTTTTAATCACTGTCGGACTAATCTCGTCCGTTAATTTGTTGTAAAAATCATATTTTGTCGGTAAAGTCGTCTTTGAACTTTTCGCAAACAATTTAAATTATCATAAAAAAAAAACTTGATTGCAATGTGATTTGTGATGCATTTCTACTCATCGTCGAGATAAGAAGCCAATTTCTCGATTTTATCAGCAATGAAATGGAATGATTTAATAAATATTAACTATTATTATTTCACATAATTCAATTATAAAACTGCATTTTAAATATAAATACCTCTACTAACAGCAAAAACTGATCACTGACGGCATTAATAAAAGATTGTTGAATTTCAAGCAAACGTTGATGATAACGTTAGCATATTTGTATCTACTTAAGTTATAAACTTTCATTCGGGGCGATTTATGTATTTTGTAAGTAATTTGCTATAAGTATTGATCTGAACCTAATTTTCACATGCATGCACCCAGTTTTCCCCTCTGATGTCGGCATCCCGCTGCCTCCTCCAACAACTTTTTGAGCATGTAACTTGGTGTCAACTCCTAATGGACAGGTGGCCAAAGTAAAGTCATTCTATCACTGCCATACTACTGACATGGATTTAAGATAACCCCTATATGTATTTGAACACATGTACAATATTACTAATATTATTGTTCTTATTATTTTATAGTTTATAATTTGTTTTCTAGGGAATAACTTATTTATCCAACAATGAACAAGAAGCTGAAATATTATCCTCAAGTATAATGTCATACCACACGGTAACAAAAACTTCGAAAGACTACATTGAAGCTCTAAAATATGCCCGCTATATAGCTGATAATTTGACTAAAACTATTGATGTCCCTGGAGTGGAAATATTTCCGTACAGGTAAATGATTAAGTAGTTGAACAAGGACAGCGATAGCTTAGTTTATTCTGTCTTAAACTTAAATTACTGTCACTGCAAATTCGAAAAAACTACCCTACAATCATAAATGATAGTAATTTCATCGACATTAAGGAAAAAATGTTTACAAAATGAAAGTTGATCAAAAAAGTCACCTAATATTACTGTTTTTAATTATTTTAACTCTTCCAAAGAGTATTGTTTTATACTGTGCTCTCTCTATACAGGCTGTTACAAATTTGTTTCTCACTATAGGGATCTCGGAAACGGTAAGAGATACAAACTAGCTTAAATGGGGGCAAAGTTGCGTAATCAGGGTTAATGACTAATTTTCGAAAAATTTGAAAAAAAAACGAAATTTTGGAAATCCGTTTTTGTTTCATTTCAGCCTTGTTTGAGGTGATATTGAAAAAAGAACACTTTCTCATGGCCACTTTTTGCCCTCTATCGAATGGAATGATCAATTTTTATATGTAACGTTTCGTCTCTCCAGGACCATCGTCAACTTCATTTTTTTAAATTCGACACTAGAAATTTTATTACATTTTTTTGCAAGCCTTCATGTCCCTCAATACTGTACTGCCTCAGCCCAAACTAGAATCAGACGTTTTGTCTCGAAAAATTCATCTTCAGTGTATTCGTTTCAAATTTATCTAAATTTTTTATTTAGACTTCTTTGTTTATAGAATTATCGTACACTGTAAGTGTCGTTAGACCCTGTGAAATCCATCTAGTTATTTAAACTATTACCAGCACGCATTAAAATAAAAATTTATTAGAGTTTTATTCCCGTGTACATAGTTATTTCTAGGCTTCTTGAGTGCTCAAAATTCAAACAAATTTCGATATATTTTTTTCAGGATATTCATACAAATACATCTGACATGCTCTGTCACAGTTGCGGTTACAGATATAATATATTCCGATAATATTACGCTGATCTTCATTTTCAACCTTTGCCAAACCGAAAATGTTTTTGAACATTTACTGAAATTTTTTAACGATTGGCGTTTTGGTTGTTCATATGCATTTTTAAGAATTGATTTGTCATAATAAAATTAAAATTGTAATAATGTTTTAATTTTATTATGACAACAACTTATTGAGTTATGTATTATGTATTGAGTTATGATCAAGTGATGGTAATAGTTAATAATAATAAATGTTTTATTGTCACGCGTGGTGGTAATAGTTTAAATAACTAGATGGACAAGGTCCAACGACACTTACAGTGTACGATAATTCAATAAACAAAGAAATCTAAATAAAAAATTTATATAAATTTGGAACGAATACACTGAAGATGAATTTTTCGAGACAAAACGTCTGAATCTATTTCGGGCTGACAGTATTGGGAATCATGAAGGCTTGCAAAAAATGTAATAAAATATACAGGGTCGTATTTAAAAAAATTAAGTTGATAATGGCCCTGGAGAGACGAAACGTTATATATAAAAATTGATTATGCCATTCGATAGAGGGCAAAAAGTGGCCATGAGAAATTGTTCTTCGTTTTTCAATATCACCTCAGACAAAGCTAAAATGAAACAAAATCGGATTTACAAAATTTCGTTCTTTTTTCAAATATTTCGAAAACTAATCATATTACCCTTGATTTTTTAGAGGCATAATATTGGTCCCCTGATTACGCAACTTTGCCCCCATTTAAGCTACTTCGTACCTCTTACCGTTTCCGAGATCCCTGTAGTGAGAAGCGAATTTATAACAGCCTGTATAGAGGAATGTTAGAAGTTCCTTAAAAATCTTAGTGTAGAACTCGGTGTAGAACATGTAATGTAATTAATAGTTTTTTGAAAAAATAAAAATGAAAAGTCGTCTTTAAAATAAATATGTATGATTTTTGAATACAAAACTTGTTGAAAACCGTTGAATTCACTGTATTTACATCTAACGTAATATGTGTATTCTAAACAGGAGATCAACTAGGCAATGTTATCGGTGTTACGCAGAACTCTGATATTCTAAAAATTTATATGAAATAGGGAAAAAGTTAATTAAATAAGCATTTTTAATAAGCTTTAAATGATACATCATCTTTTCAAGGCAGACTAGATGCCGTAAGTGGACTTAGCAACGTTTGTCAATTACCAGTCACTGATTTTGAACAACCAAAGCTTCTCGAATCATATCAGGGATGAAACATCCATCACTAGTTAGCCACAATCATCACCATTGAATTTCTGCTAGCGCTCTACCGTTCAACTTGTAGCATTCAAACAGTTAACATTCCAAAGTCCAACCATTACTTCTTCTTGAAGGTTTTGATGACAATCACCATGGTAAACATCGAAGAGAACCTTCATTTGATCTTATCATGGTAAAGCGAAAAAACTGTCTACTACGACTATAAAATTCTTCCCCCTCGTAGTTTCACCAAAGTCCATGTGGATTCGAAATCATAGCTTTTTTGTATCCGGCCAAGGATGAAGAGGCTCCTTGATAGGACTGGATGTAATTGAAACACTATTGTTGCAGAGTTTACCTATTATTTCGATGTCCTTACACATTCCAAGTCAGAAAAAAATGAAATTAAGCTTTTCATTCAACGAATTCTAGAATAATCACGGTGTAGACGTTTAAGGATGTAAATGTGAATAGCATATTCACCAACAAACAAAAAGTTATTATTGATTGTAATAGACTGCTTTTGATATGACATCAGCGTGCGGTCCATTTCGTTCTCATTGTGTCATGCATTCTTTCTTGACTCGATTTAATAGCTTCTTATGTGTTGGACAACATTTATTAAAATATATTTTTTATCTTTTCATTTTCCTTTTTTTGCTTAACCTTCAAATAGCCATCCAGTCATAAACATAAATGTGCCAGAAGACATGGCATTCTCAGAACGACTGCTATGATCCTATGATCACTACATTTCTGAAGTGAAGAGACCAAGTGAAAGCAGTATACTTCGTAGTATAAATTTGACAAATATACAAATCGTTTTGAGCTGCTTTCTCGTATAATTAACAAATGCGCCGATAGATGTGTACTTGCTAAATGACCAGTCCAACAAATAATGTCTACAGTTTGAAGGAAAATATAACTTATATAATTTTTCATAAATATCATTTTTCCTAAAATATTCGCCCGGAATATATTTTGTTAGTATATTAGAAAAGATAGACCCTCTACAGCATTTATTTAGTCAAAACGTGATCCTTACCTACATTTTTTATGTTTCAGTGTGTTTTATGTATATTACGAACAATATTTGACAATATGGATGAATACGATAGAATCTTTGGGTTATTCTTTGGCTTTAGTTTTGGTGATAACATTTATTGTTACTGGATTTAATATTTTTTCATCATTAATTATAACGGTAACTGTATTCATGGTTGTACTACATTTAATGGGGATGATGTGGATATGGAATATCACCTTAAATGCAGTCTCTTTAGTAAACTTAGTTATGGTAAGTGAACGTCATGTGTTACTATTGATGACTAATAAAAATGCATATTATATTGCACATAACATATAGAGCAGTTTTATTGTATTTATTTACTTGTGTATTCGAAAAGGAAGTAAATTTAATTGCAGAAATGTTTTTTGTCAATTTTTGTATACTAGATATTGTTTTGGTTTGATCTGAGGAAGATTTGGTTCAATATTTTACACTTAATTATTTCTTACCTTGTATAATTATAATATAATAATTATAATTGTCTGAAACTATTTATATCAGTGACATGGACTTCTAGGGACTTTGGTTCTATTTAAATAAAACAATCATTTTTTCATGGATGTTGGCTCTTGATCAATGAGCACTGTCATCATTTTATAGACCGACACAACCAGTTTGAGTTTTGTCTCAGGTAGAACTGTGCCATGGTAGAAAGAATAAGACGAATTACATATGCAAAGGATGTTTTATACATAATATAAAAATAATATAAAATCTGAAATTACAATTAAAAAGAATTATAATGGCAGAATACCAGGAAAGTTCCTACCTGAACTTTTACTAAGAAGTTCACTATTACTGTTATCACTGAGATTGAGATTTCTATTATTCTACTGAAACTATTGAAAAAAAGTTCATTGTAAATGATGCTAAATTAAGTTAACATTCCTGTTTGAAACAATCTTTTACATAACAGCCCAAATTAATTCGATGGGGCTTAAATCTGAGTAGTACAGCAGAAGCCGTAAAGCGCCATGTCCGTGATGATTTAAAATTTTGATTATCACAAAAATTTTATATGCCCGTTTATTTATTTTAATTAAATTGTACAAGGCATGTAAAGTATGCTTCGATGTGTTTCATTTCCGCTTTACTCAAACCCATATTAGGACTTCTTCAATTTGAGCATTGTTGTAAGGAGACTAGCATACTTCTTGGCTCTAAATAGGGAATAACAATCACTTTTTATAATTTTCAATGTTCATGTCATTATGATAGTAACCATTCTTACAGTTGTAAGTGTTTACTGGGTTCGAATCCATTATTATTTGCAGCATTCAATATAATGTCTTTGATCTTTTGAAATTGGCCGACATAAACCATTATTTGTGCTTTCAATCCATCCACTATTATGCCTATGAGAAGAATGAATATGTTTCGTCTCATGAAAATAAAAGGCTTGTTTTTTTCTCTATAATGTTTCATGCTTCTTAACAAATAAAGTCGCTACAGATGAATTTCGGGTTTCTTCATAAGTTTTCTGTTTCTCCATAAGTTTTAACCCGTCGAAATTTTATTTTTCTTGGGAAGTCTTTTGATGATTTCTCGAATAATTATTAAGTATAAATTTTTGGTGAATCCTTTTAGTGATGGGCGTCATCTTCTCGGATATCCGTATATATGTTGAAAAAGAGCCATATCCAAGTTATCCGAGCCAGACTTGGGGGCTGACTTTTCCCTTTTCTTAATTGGTGTTAAAAAGCTTGATTTTTCAGATTTTTCACCATTCGTAACAGCATTCATTTCCTGAGCAATGTTTTGAACGCTTCTCTTGCTTATTTCTTAAGTTCCTGAACAGAACGATTTGGATCAGATTCACACTGCATACAATATATCACATTTGCTATCACTCTTTGTGACTGCCTTGTTAATTTTTTGTCACTTTCGAAACAAATCCTTTTAAAAGTCGTTTTTGAAATTTTTATATAGCCCTGAGTACACGATCTTATTCCCTCGAACGTAGATGTATAAATACACTTCTGAAGTGTTTCCCTTAACGTTTCCACTGAGCATTTGAAGGCGGAGCTAACTCAGACGCAAACTTATTATGACATATGATGTCATTGGATTCACAATAAGAGGTGATATTTACCTAATTGTTTTATTATACAACGAAAATGAAAAAATCTTTCTTAATTTTTTTAATATAATTTATAATTAATGTCCATTGTGACGCATTTTGATTCTTTGTATTGATGTTAAAAATTTTTTAATTAGGGTGAATATTGGTAAAAATAAATATAGCCTTCGTTTAACGAAAGATGTTAATGGCATTTAAAAATGCTTTTCGCCATTTATTCAAGCATTAGAATGTCTCATTTTTGCTCGCGCATAAATCTTAAATCAAATAATACACGTTAATTTAAAGGTTTTATTAATACTTGAACACATATTTACAACCTCGTCTCTGAGTGCCTCTACCTACCATTGATTCTACAAGGAAGATACAATTTGTCGATATAGTAATGCCTTTAGTAGGACCCCTTAAGCTTTTTTTGTCTAAATTGGATATCTACTTTCCCTTATACCCTCCTCTCAATAAAAATTTGGTTTCTCTTCATATGGATAGGTACTGAGTTTAAAGCAATAATTAAAAATTAAATACCTACACAAAAGTGGTTATAAGGCTTTCATAGCCCTTGCTGATATTTAAAGTATGATGGTTTTTCGGATTTGATGTTATGCCTGGTCGGAGTCAGTTACAGAATTACATTCCTCTTCCTTAGCCTTACCTTGAAACCTTTGACCTGCTCTTGTTGTTCTCGGGCTAGAGGCTGTGGAGGCAGACTCGCTATAAGAACCCTTAGGCTCTCCCTAATGTTAATTTCGGCTCTTATTGGTCAGTTCTTCAGGCAATGGTGATCCTCTGGGACGTTCTGTAATGGCCTCTGCAACTGGTCACATCCAATGTTTCCAGCATCTTCAGTGGTGACTGCAAATGCAAAGTATGAAGGCAGGCCTAAGAGTTTTAATAGTGAGTAGTGAGTCCGCTCTCACAGAGCCTAGCCCGGGAACAAAAACAGCAGGTTAAAGATTCCTAGGTAAGGCTAAGGAAGTGAAAGGTGAAGCAGGAATTTAAAAATTTTTAAATGGTTTTGTGAACACAGAAAAAAGTTTGAGCAAATTATCCATGCAAATAAATTAAGAAACAGGAATAGTAATATAAATTTTTAAGAATTGTGATTTTTGCGCAATTTTTTCATTGTCTCACTTTTATCTCGACTGACCCTAAATATAAATATAAAATGATGGTAAAATCCTTGATCAAGAGTGAAAAGCATCCATGAAAAATGATTGTTTGTTTATAACGAGCGTTCAAATAAAAACGTGGTCGAAGTCGGCTCTGACACATTGGACGTAGGGAGTAGCTTATAGCGACCAACTTAACCTCATTTCTCAACGAGCTGTATAGCAGCTGTCAGTTTCAATAACGTTAATGACTATATAACTTTATTTTAAAGAATAATCGTGATAACAATAACAAACAATTAAAGGAGCTGCGGAAAGTGTCCCCCTCCTTGTTATAACAATAAATTAAAGCAGCTGCTGAAAGTGTCCCCCTCCTTGTTCCAAGCACTTTTCACACCTGTTCCTCAAAGAATTAAAGACATTTTCTAAGATGCTCGGGGTATTGTTAATTTCACGAATCTTGTCTATAAGTCGAGCCTGCAGATGGTTTAAATCAGGAATAGGCAGTTCAAAAATAGTGTTTTTAAGGTAAGGCCACAAAAAGAAATCACACGGCGTAATATCACATGACCTCGGTGGAAATTCATGTTCAGCATTGAGACTTATTAGTCGATTTTGGAAAACTTCCCTCAACATATTCATCGTCTCGCCTGCCGTATGTGCCCTTGCGCCATCTTGTTGAAAGTAAAAGTTTGTAATTTCGTTTTCTTCCAGCTGGTTAACAAAAGGAGCGATAATTTCTTCTCTATACCTTTGCGCAGTAAGAGTACCATTAAAAAAAATAGGTCCATAAATCCTCCTTCGATTGAGAGCACACCAAACTCCAATTTTTTGAGCGTGTAGAGGGCCCTCGACAAAAAAGTTATCTGGTTTTTCAGAAGACCACATTCTCATATTCTGTGAGTTTACGTAACCACTTAAATGAAACCAGGCTTCATCAGAAAAAAAGGTGATATTATGAAGTTCACCGTAGTTGTTTAAAAACCATTCACAAAATACAGCCCGTCGCGGAAAATCAACTTCATGAAGTTCTTGCTGACAAGTTAAACGATAGGAGAACAAACGCAAATCTTTTTTTAACACTGTGTGGCAGGTACCGACTGATACTCCCACCATTTGTGATAAAACACGTACAGAAGTTCTTGGCGCATTTTCCATTATTTGTTGGACATTTTCTTTTAATTCTTCAGTCCGCTTTTTAGGTCGGCCGCTTCCTTCTTTTCTTGTTACACTGCCCGTTTCACGAAAAACATTAACACAACGCTGAACTGCACTTTGAAAAATTTTGTACTCAACAACGCCGGGAAATTGATTTTGAAATTCTATGAAACATTCCTCAATAGAATACTTCCATATTCCATCAATCTTGCGTCCATTTCTAAAGTAGGACTCTATGATAAACACTTTTTGTTCTTGAGAAAACACCATTTTAAACGCTTTTTAAAACGAAAATATTCAAATTGATAGCGGCGATATAGCGCTTTGACAGATGACGTTTAAGTTCATTTGCTATACGCTACGCCCTACGTCCAAATTTTCAGAACCAACTTGACCACGTTTTTATTTGAACGCTCGTTATATTTTTTGTATTTATAAAGAACTAGGAGCATCGAGTCTTTCATAACAAATAATTGGTCCAAACACTATTTTAGACATTATTTGTACATGGCACTTAATTTTTTAAGGGTGAGAAAAGAAAATTAAAAAGTTATGTAAACTAATATGGTGTATACGAGGTTCATTAAAGATGATTATATTAGAAAAAAATGTATTTTCAGAGTGTTGGTATTGCTGTGGAGTTCTGTGGTCACATTGTCCACTATTTTGAACATTCTTCAAAGCAAAATGCTTTAGAGCGAGCATCTGATTCTTTAGCAAATATGGGTATTTCGGTAAGTTGTCTACTATATACGTATTACGTAAATGATTTATTTGTGTCATTTTTTTGTTTCATTGGGTATTTTGCAATTTCAAAATAAACAATTAGATAAATAAAAATCACGTCATTCTTAACCTTAATAGACACGTCGATGCAAAAATGTGAAATGAGAATTTGGATGCACATCATCGAATTTACCAGTTGGGTTAGCTTTAATTTCCTAAAGGCTTGGTCAAACATAGTCCAGGCAAGTTAGACCAAAATCACCCAGAATACGGAAATTTTTTTCTGATCGAGTTGCGGTTTTCGGCATTGTCTTCGGAAAAATATCAGGAAAAAAGTCTATGTATTACACTTTGGGGCTGGATCGAAACTGCATTGCGGGTGGATAAAGTGCATCTTGGAGTGCATCAATTTTTCCGAATTTTCAAAAAATGGTAAAAATTGAATAAGAGTTGTAGAAATTTGTGTGCACGAGTTTTCGAAGTCGGAGATTCCGAATCTGACCCTGAAAAATATGCCCAACGGCCCTAGAGCCCCCCAGGGGGGCAAGCGGGGAGCCTTCTGTAAAACATCGAATAGCTGAGTAATTGCCTTCTAAATCCCCACTCGGGGGTTTTTGGGGTCGGGGATTTCGATTCTGACACAGAAACTTATGTCCGACGACCCCGGGTTTTCGGGGTCGGGGATTCCAAATCTGACACTGGAAAATATCCATTAATCTTAGCTTGTCTATCACTGAGAAACATTGTCTTAGAATTAGAGAAATCCTGGACAAACCGTTCCCAAGAGACACATTTCGATAAATCAAACAAATATTCCTTAAAACCGAAGAATATTTCATGGATCATGGATTTTCAAAATAATCTCTTGGGTCCGTGCGACTGCGGATAATGCATAACAATTAGGCGACAAAATCCGATTACCGACAATGCAGATCTTGTGGGTGCAGGAAGCATGGAATTACATGCACAATTGCATGTACAAATTGTTTTGGAACCAACTGTTCCAATCCTGAAATAGTCGAAAATGTAATAGATGATAGTGATGGAGACAGTGATGGCAGTACTGATGATGAAAATTGTGATTGATAGTGAAAGTGTTAGATAAACATATGATAGTAGTTGTCTCACTAATTGCCTTGCAAATAAAAAGAAAATTGGTTCTCAGAATAAAG
>NW_019418014.1:720044-721927 GCF_000390285.2 Anoplophora glabripennis
AGTAATAGTAATAGTAATAGTAATAGTAATAGTAATAGTAATAGTAATAGTAATAGTAATAGTAATAGTAATAGTAATAGTAACAGTAACAATAATAGTAGGTTATAGTAATAGTAATAAAAACAATAATAACGATAATAATTTTGTTTTCTGGACACAGTCGGTCATTTTTGACCACGAACTTTAGTTCTTCGAGCAAATATGACAGTTTTGCGTTAACGTGTGTGGGGTGGTTTGTGCGTCTTATCTATCTACTTATAGAAAAACTGCTATACTAAATAGAATTTGTTTCCAGGTTATAAGTGGAATTACTTTAACGAAATTCTCTGGAATAGCTGTATTAGCATTCGCTAAATCTCAAATATTCAGAATATTCTATTTTCGAATGTATTTGGGGATTGTCCTTTTCGGTGCCGTTCATGGGCTGGTATTCTTACCAGTATTCCTTAGTTTTGTGGGTAAGTATTAAATATACAGTTTATGTTAAGGGCGTGACATACAAGGCGTTATTTTTTGGGATACCCACTCCTTTGGCCATTTCGTAACTTTTTCATATGTACGTATGTGTCTATCTAATTTAAATTTACTATATTAAACCTTAAATTTTGTTCTTATACCTATTTGATGGAATAATTATAAGCGTAAGTAACGAGAAAAAGTTTTTATCAACTTGTTTCTTGAAATGTGTCCTAAGAATAGTAGGGCGTTCGTTAGAAATAATTTTGTATCAGAAAATGTGTATTAGATAACCATTGGCGTGGTGGTATAAATGCTATGGCGATGTAACGAAAATTGTGAGGAACCCAAACAGCCATAGTTTGTATGTTATTTTCGTACATATTCGATAAATATATTACACTCGAATAAACGTTTCTAGCTAAAACAGTTTTAGAGTAATATTAAAGAATGTTGTTTCTTGATACCATATTTATCTATAGGTGTATCGGTAAACGTTGACTTTAAATTTTATAATTCCGCCCAATACTTATTAAGAATTTTGATTTTAAAGTTGAAACTTATGTACAAACAATTAGTAAATAAATGTCAGTCATTCGAGTTAAGTACGTCAATGGTATAAATTTAATATTTCTTGAGTTACATTGGTTTTTGGCGATTTGCTATCACTTTCGTAAAAAAACACAATTCTAAAATTAGTGGATTGCAAATTATTTTCTAGTATTATTTGGAAGCATTGGTTGGTAGTTTATTTAATTGTTTTTGAAAATTAAACACTATGGTTTATTCCATTGCGGAAAGGGTAGATATCATTTCGCTTTACTGTATGAACAATAAATGTGCGAATAGAACAGCTCAGTTATTTAATGAACAACATCGATCAAGATCGACATGTCAGGAGGAAGTAAGTATGTTCTAGTTGGTAAAAAAATTTCAAGAGACAGGGTACGTAGCCAATAAAAAACGAGAAATTGAAAAACCTATAGTTAATGAAGTTCAACTTGATCCTACATTAAGTACGAGGCAGCTGGCATCTGTGTCTGGGATCAATTGAACTAGTATACACACCATTTTGAGGAAGAATAAATTCCATCCATATAAAATACATTTAATCCAGGAACTTCATGAGGATGATTATGACCGCCGTTTGCAATTTTGGGAACGATCCACAGTTCCTTTTTAACATCTGTTTTTCTGATGAATGCAGTTTTTTCTTGAATGGGACGGTAAATCGTCACAATTGCCGCTATTGGTCCGATTCAAACCCAAGAGTTTTTCACGAGGTGCATACACAGCAACCGGAAAAATTAAATGTATGGCCTGGAATTTTCGGTGACCGGCTGGTGGGTCCTTTTTTTCTACCTGGTAATTTGACTGGCCAAATGTATTTGCAATTACTGGAAGACGCTATTGACCCTGCCTTGACT
>NW_019418014.1:722189-739860 GCF_000390285.2 Anoplophora glabripennis
CGAAAGCACTTTTCGCGTTTTCTGTCCAATTTATGGGTGCTTTCCCTTTCACATCCCCTTTAAGCAGGTCATTCAGTGGCGCCTGGGTACCTGCTGCGTTGGGTACGAACCGGCGGTAAAAGTTAAGTGCGCCAAGGAATTGTCGTAATTGCTTTATTGTCGTAGGCAGCGGGTAGTCTTTTATTGCCTCGACCTTTTCGGGAAGCGGCCGTGTGCCCTCACTTGACACCAGATAACCGAGGAATTTCACTTTGCTTTGTCCGAACACGCACTTTGTGGAGTTAATTACGACGCCGTACTTCCGCAGTCGCTGGAACAGTGTTTCCAGGTGACGCAGGTGTTCCTCTTCAGACGATGAAGCTACAAGGATGTCGTCGATGTACGCGTAGCAGAAATCTAAGTCGCGTAAAACTTCGTCGATGAAGCGTTGGAAGGTTTGAGCTGCATTGCGTAACCCAAAGGTCATATGCGTGAACTCAAATAACCCGAAAGGTGTCGTGATCGCCGTCTTAGGAATGTCTTCTTCCGCGACGGGGATTTGGTGAAAAGCGCGAATCAGGTCGATGGTCGAAAATAATTTCCTACCTCGAAGAGATTGTGCAAAGTCCTGAATATGTCGCACAGGATATAGGTCTGGACGCGTTCGTGCGTTAAGCCTACGATAATCGCCGCACGGTCGCCATTCTTCACCCTTTTTTGGCACGAGGTGTAAAGGTGACGCCCACGCACTGCTCGAAGGACGGGCGATACTTAATTTTAGCATATCGTCGAATTCCTTTTTCGCTGCCCGCAATTTGTCTGGCGCTAATCTACGTGGCTTCTCAGCGACGGGGGGACCAGGTGTTGTCTCAATATAGTGCCTGGTTTGGTGTTGTACAGCCACAGGAGCTGCAGGACGCGTAAAGTCCGAATACTGCTTGAGTAAGCGATGAAACACGGATTCTCCGGAAATCGTTTTGACTGACGGTGTCGCAGAATGCACGAGTTGGCCTGGTGACGTAATTCGCGTTGTTTCTTCAAGTAGTCTTTTATTGCACACGTCCACCAGTAGTCCATAAAAAGATAAAAAGTTTGCACCAATTATCGGTTTTGAGACGTCTGCGACGACAAATTGCCATGTAAAACAACGACGCAACCGGAGGTTTAAGGTCATTGTCACTGTGCCGTACGTAGCAATTGAGGTACCATTTGCCGCGGAAAGTTCATTCATTGATTTCGATCGCGACGATTTAACTAGCGCACGCGGATATACACAAAGATCAGCACCCGTATCGACGAGAAACTGGACCTTGGAGTACGTATCCGTAACGTACAAACGGCGCGGAATCGGGCACGGGTCGCTGTTCGTCATCACCGATTGCCCGTCTCGTCTCAGTGATGATACCAGCACTGACCACTGTCACTGTCACGGCTTCGAGATCGGTCTTGCGAACGCGATCTAGGTGTTCTCGTCGTCGGTCGCCGCGGTTCACTCGTCGTGAATAGCTTCGCCATTGCCTGCGACATCTCCACTACCTGTTGCTCGATGCGATTCAGTCTGTCGTCCTTTGGACTGGATTTGGCCACCTCCTGGAGCGCTGTGCCGGGCATTACTGTCTCCATAACTGCGTCGGCCACCTCCGCGACGTCGTCCAACGCGGCATTCTTCTGTGTCGCGAGAATTGCCTAGACACTAGACGGCAGGCGCCCTATCCACAGCGTGTGTAGGAGCGAATCGGAAACGGTAGATCCTGCCAAAGCCTTTAATCTTCGCAAAAACTGGGACGGTTTCGAGTCCCCGATTTCTTCGCGCTCTAGGAGTCGCCTCGTTTTTTGTTCCTGAGACATACTCAGTCGTCTTATTAAAGCTGCCCTAAGTGCGGAATAAGGCTTGTCTTGGAGTGGATTCATCACCAGATCGCGCACTTCACTCATTACGTACCTCTCTAGAGAAGTAACAAGGTAGCTAAACTTTGTCTCTTCACTTGTCACACGCGCTATTCGAAAACTTCTTGTCCACTACCTGAAGCCACATCTCTACATCGTCCGAAATAAATCGTGGAAGTTTCACTGCGACATGGTTCACTTCCGTCGCGGTATAATTTTCGACTTGGTTTTTTTCGTTGAGGCTCATGTTGCTCGCTGCGTTGCGCGAAGTAAAACCACTCTAATTTGCACAAAATCGCGTACTTTTACTGAAAAGATCACGTCGGGGTCACCACTTGAGGGTTGCTTTCGCTCTACAGCAAGAAATAATCGCTCTCTCAACGGTACTAATAAAGAATTTTATTGAAAACTGGCGTACAGAAAACTTGTGTGTGAAAAGACGTGTTAACAGGGTGAATGTTCGTTGGAGAGTAGTCTTCTCTGTGTGCATTCGGTTGTAGGTATCTTGGTAGTCGGTGGCAGAAGTCCCTGGCCCTGGCGGCGCCACTCTACAGGGGTCGGCTTCCGGGAACCCTGTGGTGCGTCCGGCGGCGTTCTTGACGTAACGCCTAAAAATGGGTCACTTACAACATGTGTACCCACACAACTAAGTAGTAAGTAAGCATCTAAACACAATTTAAATTTTAAAATGTAAATTTTTTTCAAAGTATTGGGCGGAATTATAAAATTTAAAGTCTGTTGTAAAGAGAATTGTAAGAGCTTTCAAAAGAAATATTACTCAACCCCCAATGCCATTTAAATTTTTTGGGGTGATGCTTACCCTTGCTTGGGGGTGAAAGTGGTGGAATCAAAAATACCAGCAAAGAATGCCCCCCTTTAATCTAAAATCGACGGGTCTGAGTGTTTTTCTACAATCTTAACGCAGTTCCTGAAAATGGTTCTGTTTCGTTTTCATTTGGCCACCCTGTATAGGTAGTAGTTCCTAATTAATCATCAATACATACGTTGGAGGATATACTACATGGAGGCAGCACTCTTACAGTGACAGTGTACACGAGTGACAGAGTGAAAAAGAGATAGTTTGCACGCGCAAGCACGTGATTGGCTAACACAACCCCTGAGAGCGGGAATACCCAAACGTGCCCAAACTATCGCCCTTTCTCTGTACAGTATATACACTTTTTAACACTATGTGCTTCCTCCATGCAGTATATGCTCTAATGTACATACTTACCATATTTCATTATGCAAAATTTTATATTGATCTCAATTATTAATTTACATCAATTTATTTTTAGAAGGAAATAGCAGACATGTACCTACTAAATTGTTTTTATTTGTTTTAAGGTCAACTGAAATACCCAACTAACACAATTAAGGACCATAATTCCACTGAAAATGATGTGCCAACTAATAACATACACAATTCTGAAGGAAAATAGAAGATATGATGAGTATGAAATATAAATAATTCTCATATAGTTACCTAATTTATACGATAATTACCTTAAAAAGACTCTCTGATTAATTTATTATACATATTTGATATAAGTTATCCATAATAAAAACTAATTAATTCATTAAGCATTAATATGTATTTCTCTTCTGTGTTTCTGTAATCCAAGATAACCTTAAGGCGGTGGTTACATTAGATGCGAATTTGTTGTTTTTGTCTGTTGGTACGAAAATATATGAATTCTAAACAATTATTCGTAATAGAGAGATTACATATCAAGTAAAATCGATTCAAATTGTGTAATACTGCGTACAAGTCAATATATTATAGGTATTTGTTTTAATCCGACATTTAGTGAATAGATTTCGGTACATTTTCGCATCCGATGTAACTACCGCCTTATTTATTTGCCTTTATCACATTGTCTCGTATCCTATACCTATACCTATCGTATAGGTACTATTAATTAATTTACGTCCTCGTTAACTGTTCGAGTTTTGACCACTGATGTTGGTTATCGTTCAAGTAAAGGTTTTTAAGTCAAAAATCAAAATCATATTCGATTCTTTTTGCCCTTAACATTAACTAAAAACAGTGGCGGCTCGTGGCTTTTTGAGATGGGTGGGCAAAATATTTTTTCTCATGTAACTTAATATCATATAATAATTGCAATCTACGTTAGTCTATTTACTTTTGAAAGTGTAAAAAACTTACGAATTTTGAAAATAGTTAATATAAATATACCTGAAAATTATATTAGTTATTCCAAAAGTATAATAGTTCAGCAAGAATAAACGAGAATGTCATCACAGTGGTTTCTTGCCGGGATAGGGGCTAAGGCAAGGATTAAGGCATAGAAGGATATATACAAAATAATATAATTCTCTAAACAAATAGTAAAATTCTCTATCACTTTTATAGCAATAGCACATACTGAAATTACTAACGATAAATTATACTAAAATTCTAATAAGTAAATAAATAAATTAATAAATAAGTAAATAACCAAATCAATAAGGCGCTTTACAATGTCTCTATTTTCGTCCACGACTTTATTATGTTTTAAAATATTCTCACGAAATGCAGAATCAAGAAAAGTTTGAATGTTTTGTTTTCCTAATAATTTAAATTTTAATGTTGAATATGTATGCTCCTCCGATCGCTCGTGTTTTTTTAGAGATTCATTTATATGTTTCAGATCTGAATATCCTAGATAATTCCACGGAGTTTTACTTTTTTCATCAAACTGGAAGCAATTCCAACAATAAAATTTGTTTCTGGTTTCACTACCTGTTAACCACTCATATTTATTGTACCAATTTTTACTAAATGATCTGTTACTTCCGCAATTGTTTTTATTTATTAAATTTTTCATGTCAGCCGTAGGTTTTAATTTTGAAATAAATAATTTATCATCGAAAGTTAACATACAAAATTTTTTATATAATGAAATATTAACAATATAACCATTGCTACTCACCAATTCGCGATTTTCGGCTTGCCATTTTGCTTTACTCCAAACTATTAAACAATAAAAACTTACCTAAACTACTACTACTAATCCTAACCTAGAACTTACAAACAACCAAGTCGTGAAGTACAAGGAATAAAAAATCTCTACGTAATCTATGGAATAAAACTAACATCAAACCGCAGATTACACGTAAGTACCCGAAGAATATACGAGTGAAGTCGAAGGGCTTGCCCGGAGAGTAGAGTTATTTTATGTAATTATGTATATTCAAATGATAATTTATTAAAAATCTGATTGAAATAAAAAGAATATAATAAATAGAAGCTATTTTTTTAAACCGAACAGTTTCTTTATTATTAGAAAAAATAAATAAATATGTATCGAATTTAAGTCCTAAAAACAATTTATATCACTTCCATATTTACAAACTCGAATCTATTAAAATATTGAAAATTTCTCAGCCATCACTCGTAATTTAGTTTAACAGTAACGCGTTAAAATAACCTTAATAATTATAATTGTCGAAGAACATTCAACATAACAGCATAGATATTTATTTTTTAACGCGATTTACAAATTATTATAAAACGGTTTATTACTTCGTTTATAATATTAAAAATTGTTTTCTGGAAAAATTGTTCTAATGTTCAAAAATTCATTTAAAGAACAAAATTACAACATATAAATATACATATATTATTATTCCAACCGCTGCTGGCTGGCTGACGAAAAGCCGTAGCTGGCTGATACAACACTCGATGAGTATATGCGGGCTATGTCCGGGCTCGCCCGACTTAGGCCAGATATTCTAAATTAGTGAACGACTTACGTTTCCCATTACTTTGCTACCTTCTCGTTTCGCTGAGGGTTGATGTACTTACCCTGATCTTAAAGGAAAAAAAGGGTCCAAGTTGGAAGTGCAAAACTCTAAGCTAGCCTTCAGCCGGAGCTGGTGGTGCGGTCATTCTTTAAGAGGACCATTTAGTTTAAGGGCGCCAGTAACCATTTACCCTAGGGTTCTAAGCTACTCAATATTCGGTTACTAAAAATATTGAGTTAAAAGATAATGTTGACCCAAAATAGCTTATTTAGCAACTAGTAGCAACACCTAATCCGGTTATATTTTAATATGCTCCATTTACTAAATTAATAGAACGAAATAGTTCAGTTACTAATATTTATTAACGTTATTATGTTCAAATCACAACTAAAGTATCTAAGTCGACGATACCTATTAAATAAATAATTATAAATAAATGAGAATAAATCTCAATTGGGAGACCGCTCGTGATCACGATAGGTGGACAATTGTTATATCTATCATTAATCCTTATCTAATTCTTTATAAACAAATTGAATAAACGATATTAGTAAGAAAAAAATATATATATAAATGTCTAATAGTAACCTAATATAACTGACTGGGAAGAAAAAAATAACTAAGCAATAAAAGAAGAAAAGGAAAAGTTTAACATTAATCGGGGACACAACCATAAGCTATTTACTGATCGTTTGTATGAATATGTAGGTAACTCTGAATGTTTTAGTAATTGTTTACAAATTAAAAATGATAAGAAAATACATAGGTACAACTTTTGCTTACTGACAGCCGGTATTAGCTCATAGAATTATCTTATTTGGAATAACAAAAAAAAAAGTAATAATAACTAACAGATAAGTTTACGCATATGGTTTGCACCGTAGGTTTAAGACTAGTTGTAATTTAGTAATGTTCAAAGAAAGTGCACAAAGAAGGTTCTGAACATGCACATACCTTATATAGGTATTTTATATTATTACACAAAATTATTAAAGAAAGGAAAAAAAACATATATACATATATAGATCAGCTGTTAATTGGTGCAATTAATAGGAGTCAGATATAAATCTACCTCTACTTGCTTGCCTCGGTGCAAGAAACCAAAGGAATAAATTTAAAAATAAAGAAATAAGTTTTGCTTATCTGGAGACCCTGTAGTTGCAGATGCACCGGCACAATGAGCACGCCCAGTAGAGACTCCGCCAAGATCTAGCTCGTACCCCGATGACACAATATAGATCCTTGTAGCAGTGATGTAAGACCAGCTGAGAGGCTGCCTCAAAGGTTGAATGTCAAGGGATGGAAGTTTTTCTCTCTACTGATAATTAAGGGATGTCAGCCCGTGGTAAAAAGCCCTATAAAATATGATGCACCAGAAGGTAAATGAGGAATAATGGAAAAAAAAATAGAGTAATTACTTACAGAGATGGAGAGTGGCTTATTTAGTATCCCAATAATCATATAAGGGAAATTAGATATTACGGCCTGATTTTGCAATTGCCAAGGTGCACTAAGATCCAGCCAATGCTGCAATTGTATTCCACCAGAAGGTTCCAAGATACGTACTATCCAAAATGCATCAAAGGAACACAATTTTCACTCAATTTCCTGACACAAAATCCCCTTTTTGGGTAACACAAGCGTTAAGATATAGCAGAAAATTTTCCACACTCGCACCTTAGCGATAGCCCGTACGAAAACGTAAAAACCTATCTCCCCATTCCAAAAACTGCCGTTACCTTTTTTGCGAGTTTCATATATTAAACGGCTTAGATTTGTAGCCAGAAAAGAAAGGTAATGTATGATGCCTATGGTTTAGGTCCATAAACATTATTAAACAGAATATATACCAGCTGTCCTTAAGTTTTAATTAAAATCCTCCATAAATTTAATTGAACCGTTACAACTTTCTAGTCCTAGCCACAAAATCTGGGTATAAGCAGGCAACGTACGGCGTTGTTTAATTCAGCGGCCACGGGCTGGCCCGAATGTTATGTTGGTTGCTGCCGAGATCATCCTAAAAATAATTTACATCACTTCCATATTTACGAACTCGAATCTATTAAAATATTGAAAATTTCGCAGCAATCACTTTTAATTCAGTTTAACAGTAACGAGCTAAAATAATATTAATAATTATAATTATCAAAGAACATTCAACATAGCACCGTAGATATTTATTTTTTAACGCGATTTACAAAATATTATTAAACGGTTTATTATTTCGTTGACTAAAATTTGTTTTCTGGAATATCTATGCAGGGAAAAATTGTTCCAAAATTACAGCAAATAAATATACGTATATATATATTTCCAGCCACTGGTGAAAAGTCTTAGCAGGTGGCCGATATAACACTCGATGGGTGCTCAATGGGTATATGCGAGCTGTGTGCGGTGTGCGGGATCGCCCGACTTGGGCCAAATATTCTAAATTAGTGAACGACTTATGTTTTCGATTACTGTCTAGTCCTAGGTGCGTATAAGCATACAAGGTACGGTTGGGGTACGGCGTTGTTTAATTCAGCGGCCACGGGCTAGCCCGAATGTTATGTTGGTTACTGCCGAGATCATGATTAACATATAATTTTAAAATTTGGTAGCGGGAGTTTCAAAAGAGGTAACTCATTTTAGATTTAATTTTATAAGAATTGTCAAATTACTTTGGTAAATATATACACAAATTTTTGTTTATTCTCCTGAAATTTTCAGGGTGGGCAGTGCCCACCCTGCCCACCTCGACGAGCCGCCACTGACTAAAAACATTAAAACTGAATGTATTTCTACCAAATGGAAGCACTATATTCAACATACCGAAGTTGCTTTCAGTATAATGTCCCTGAGAATGTCCCATTATTTTTTTTATATCTCTACCTCGCAAGCTGTGCGATTTTTTACCGTACGTAATAAAGGAATCTTACATTGATCGCAGACGGTGTGTTTTTTAAGTATTTACAGTAGTGGTCGTAGGTAAAGTATAGTACGTAATACATGGTGTAATGCAATTACACACTCATAGAATTACGCACTCGCCGCTACGCGGCGTCGTGCGTAACTTTTCCATTCGTGCGTAAAATGCTTTTTACAACACTTATTACGTAATATACTATTAAACTGACATAGAAAAGGGATACAGAAAGTAATGCTATCAAAATTAAGACTAGCATATTATTGGCGGAACCTTTTCAAAAATGTCTGAATAACTAAAGCTATAGTTTTATCAAAACCTTATGTCAGATACATCTTGTTTTATTAGTGAACGCATCCATAAAATATTTTTTATAAGGTACACTAGCGTTCCTACGTAACTGTGTAGATGTTTTTGTTTGGTATAGTTTTTATATTTTATATGTTGTTATTGTTGTTATTTGTTTTGATTTATTTTGGGCGCCTTTATTTTTTTAATGTTGTTGTTATTGATATGAGACTCACTCAGCGTGTGGGTTACTTTTTTATTTATTTTTATCTGGATAAAAATTTTAATATATTGTTTTCTTACTCTAATTTCTTTAAATGAAAGATATGTTGTATGTTACAAATATCGATATATTACAATATGATTTTATGGGTCATAGGTTTCTTACAATTGACCACTGTTATACTTCTTACACTAAATTAATAAAATAAGAAATTTCCCCCCTAAATTCTACTGTTACAGTGCATAATAGTGTTTTATACTGTAAGTAGTTAAATTAGTTGACTATGAAATTGTGCATTAATTATACATAAATGCAGTGAAATTTTTAATGTAGAAATTTTTATAGCACTTTAGTTTCAAATTTGCAAATTTGTTTAGCTAATTTTGTCGACACTTACAATCGTAGAATTATTGCTGGTTATTTAATCTGCATGTAACCGCGCTGCACTGTGCTGTAAATCCTCCTGCATGTAATCGCACTGGTCTCAAGTTTCCTCGTTGAAACGCCGTCGCGCCACGAAGTTTCCGAATTTCCTTGGGATGTATTTTACTGGAATTCTTACAGATGAAAACTGAACTACACTATTCTTTTAATGGATTTCACTTATTACTTTTTATTTATGCTTGTTACCTTATTCAAATTTGTTAAAGATCCAAGTCAAGGTTTTAGTGGGATAAAGATCAATAAATAAAAGAACACTATATTTTAAATCATTGCCAACGTTTCGGTGTTACACCATCCTCAGGGCTTTAAAATACAATCAATGTTTTTAATAAAATTCGTTAAGATATTAAAATAAAAAAAAAACAAATACTTACATTTACAATAATTCTAAAAAATTGTTCCTGTCACAATTACCATAAAACCCGAAAAAGAAAAATTTTAAAACAGCTTTAAAAATAACAGGTAGGTATTGTATTACTCACTCTCCGAAATTTGAAGTGTCTTTTGTCCAACTTAACAGTTCTAAACAATTTCAATGCGGTTTTCTTTCACAGTAAAAATTGTTGTAACGTCTTAGGTACTGTTACAACAATTTAATTTTCCAAACAAGCCTACTAGAAGGCAGCAATGGTAATGATGCGATGAATGAACAAACGGCCCGTCGATGGTATTCGCATTTTAATGAAGGTGATTTCAACCGTAAATACGTGAATCACTCCAAGACAATCAACAAGAGAATTGACTTGAGAAGATGGAATGTGATTATAATACAGTAGTAAACCACATGCATTCGATGGGAAAAGTCCCATGGATCCCACATGTTTTGAACGAAAACAGTAAGAATCAACACTCTGCAATTGTCTCTGCTTTGCTCTTTCGTCATCGATCAACACGTGTCATAAGAGAAGTTTTCTTCATTGTAATACCACTGGCGATGACAAATTGTCTGTACGTGAACTTGAAACAGCGGAAAGAAAAAGAAGGGATTCATTATTACGAACTCTCATCAAACAATCAAACTGTAAACACAGAATTCTATGTCCAACAATTACGGCGGGTGGTTCCACGCGACTATTCAACAAATAAGATCTCATAGACGACGTTCGTTTGCAACGTGACAATGCGCGACCACATATCGCCAACATGACCACAACGTCCATTCGGGAGTTGAATTGGGAAGTTCTGCCGCACCCTCTTTACTCTCCCGATTTCGCGCCTTCTGATTTTTATCTCTTCCGCTCTGTGTTAAACTCCTTACGCGGTGTTTTTTTTTTTTTAACAACGACTACGCCACACTAAATAATGTAAAAATAGTGCCCTCCCCAATATTTTGTTTTGTTTTTATTTGTGTACAAATTATCCAGCATATTTACATATTTCCAGAAATTATCTAATTTTAAAACATTTCTTGTTTGCACATATAGAATATTGTAATTTCCAGTCGAAACAGTAACATGAAAGGAAATAAAAATATGTATTTTTACGTAATGCTTCGCGCATCGTTTATGTTTTGTTACGGAATTGCTATTATTTGTTTTTGTCATGTTTATAAAATCGGTTATTGAAATTTCAATTTTTTTATAACGTTTTATCTATTTTCTAATGTGCTCAAAGAATTACTATTTGTGTTCCTGTTTTTTTAAATTCTCCTAAACTATTATTTCTTTTTTCTTTTCTATAATCTTGTATACATAATCCCTTCTCATCCCTGGAAAAAAATACGTTTTTGTGTCGTATTCTATAGGTATTGCATTATTATTACCTACTTTATATTATACACATTTTAATAATAAAATTATACTAAAATACAACAAATTAAGAGTATAACATTTTCACGACGGTTTTTGGTCTAACAACAAAATTGAGTGTAATTTTTATTTTAAAAATCTTTCAATATTTTGTTAGTGAAATAAAGACTTTCGGATCGCTTTTTTAAATGATATTAAATTGAAAACTCCAAAAATTAATCGGATGCAACCAGCCGGTCATCGTGCCTGTTGTGCTGCTATAAACCACTTTAGCTGACGTCACAGTTCAAAGTTGCCGCCTTGTTCGTTGGTGCCAACTCTGGATCCCATGCCGTTTACTTTATGAGACGTCTATTTCGAGTATTTTGCTATCATATGATAAACTGTCAAAATGGAAGTTTGTTTAAATAAATAATAATAATTGCACTCATTTCAGATTTCTCTCAAATTTGACAATTTTCAAAGATAAATGAAGAAAACCATTTAATGAACGTAAAAGATACCATAGGTTATTATAAAAAAGAAAACACATTATTTTAGATTGAAGGTTATGTTCGAATAGTCAACCTTAGGTCTGTGCGATTCGCGAAATATTGTATCGATTTTACTACACATTATTGGACTACCAAATATATAAAATACTGGAATATTATTATATGTAACGATCAGATAGATATAAATATAAATTGCATTTTACCAAACTGAAATAAAATTAAGTGTACAAAATTTTTCAATAGGCATAATACTCATAATTAATGAATGTTATAAAAATGTATACCGATCGTGTGTACTCTCTGAAGATGATTTAATAAAATATTTAAGAAATCGAAATATCAGAGAGAAAAATCCTGTCTTAATAAATTTATACCAGTAAAGTAAATAAAAAATCAAGTAATTTTAAGCTACACATGAATGTTCAACATCGATTCGAATTGATATTCCAATTTGATTTTCCGATAAATAGATTCTAATCGATATACCGATTTTCAAGCCTAATACCGATTCAATTTGATATTCCGATTCGATTCGATGCGATATCTCGATCCAATTCAATATATCAATTCGATATTCCGATTCAATTTTTTCTGTGAATCCATAAATCAATTCAAAAATCGATTTGAATAGATATATCGATTTTTTGCGGTCGAGTTTTTTCTTAGGAAAGTAAAATGATATGATATGATAGTTTTGCTATATACGTCATTGTTGCAATAATGCAGTCTTAAACAATATCTTTTTTATTTGCTACTGCTTTCTATATCAAAAATAAAATGTCATTTAGATTTTTCTTAGAGGCAAGAATATTTAAAAAAAAAATCAAAGAATTATAAAACTATTAAAACTACTTCTCTGTTAGACTGTCTATAAATTGATATTGTTTCCCCCGTTTCCCCCAATCGTTCTCACCAATATTAGCTGTATTCTTTTAATCAACTTTAACGGAGACTAACTAAGATACTTACTTTACCTTACAAAAGAATTTGTTCATTTTACATATTAATAGTTTGCTTAAAACTGAAAATAACTGAAAGAATTTTAGAAACCGACCTTACCCCAACTAAACTAGCTTTTTAAAATGCTTACTAATCTAAAACCATGAATCTATAAATGTATTCTTTTTAGAGTCTTTTTTACTTCACTTCGTCTTAGCTATAGTTAGTCGTAGTTAGTCTCAGAAGTAAGAAAATTATTTAGTAAAAAAAATACAACTACTGCAGGTACCCATCCTAACCACTATCCATTAATTATAGAGGTCAATGGTGGTCTCTTTAATTTCACTGGCATTGAATTTTGTTCTGCTACTTTATTATTCTATGCGCGAGTAAAATGTTGACATGAGCCACCTCATCTTTGGTGTGTATGTTCATGTGGACTAATTTTAGTAAATGTTAATGCCTAATATTATAATAAACATAAAAAAGTAATTAAAAATGGATTTCTGGTATTCTATTGTGCTGTTCTTGACTTATTTAATGGCTGTGAATTGTATTATGTGGAACTTGGAGCCTAACACACAAAAATGTTTAAAAGAAGAATTACAGCAAAATGTTCCAGTAATAGGAGAATTTGAAGTTTCAGAAGCTCCTGGACAAACCATTGATTACGTCGTATGTATTTGCAAAATTTAAAATAATGGATACATATTTCTAATTCTTTACTCAATATTTTTAGGTTACGGATTCTAAAGGACATATTTTAGCCAAAAGGCAAGATATTTCTAAAGGAAAATTCTCTTTTAACACTGAAAGTTATGATACATATGAAATTTGTTTCATTTCACATGTTCCACCAAGTAAGTTTTTCCATATAGTTATAAATTCCATACACTGTGCAACTGTTTTATGAAAACTTATATGTGTAGACATGTTGGGCATGGTCTGAACAACATGAAGATTGAATCAAGCGTAACTTAAACGTATCGAACAGAAAGATGGTTATTGCCACCACTTAATTAATGTGTACAGAAGTAACTTGTCTAACAAACATATTGTCAAAATTTTCATAAATATAATTAACATTTGCTGACTACTTGAACTTCTATCTTGAACTTACTAACTTACTATCTTGAACTGTTATGGTATGCGTACCTTTAGGGATACCTGAAGCTCTTAGGATATGTAGGTACATAGAGAGGAAAAAAAAATAAGTTAAACTATTCCATTAATTTCCAATATTCCACAATATTTTATAACTTTTTATTTGTATAAAGCTATAAGCAAGCTCAAACTTTTTATTTACCATTAGTTAATCTGTGTCTAGATTCCAGTGTAAATATTGTACTATTAGTAATGTAGGCACTTAGCCACTAAAATAAATAACTAAAAAAAATCATATTTGCCTATCTAAAAAAAACTAAAGTATTTTTACTTTAAATCTGACTGATGGATACAATCAGTTGTTTTTTATCGTCTAAAAAAATTAAATTTTCTTGATAATCATGCTTATTTAAATTTTAATATGATAGCTACATTTTAATTCTGACTTCTTGAAGTTGCACCTTTAAGAAAAATGAAATTTTCTTGAAAAATAATAAAACTTGTTTGTATCAGTATCCATGAAAGCATTGTTAGGTGGCCAGCTCAGTCATCTGATTTAACACCTATAGAGTATTTTTTGTGGAATTATTTAAAAAGTATTGTTTTTATTGATGATCCAATTGAATATACAGTGTAGGAAAGTACCGATGGTCTATCAGAAATTACGTGAGAGCGATAAAGTAAGCCATAGAAATCCATGTAATAGTCAACGCCCATTTCGCCCTTCCACAAATAAGAAGTGGATCTTATTTGTGGAAGGGCGAAATGGGCGTTGACTATTAGACGCCTTTATTATAGCCATCCTTGTCTATCACATGGATTTCTATGGCTTACTTTATCGTTCTCACGTGACTTCTGATAGACCATCGGTACTTTCCTACACTGTATAACATCTTTTTAATTAAATTCATGCCACCCTAAATAGATTGACCCTACAAAATGCTATCGATGAACTTATTAAATGGTTTAATATACTAATTCAAAATGATGGAAATAATATTAAAATTTTATTATAATTTTATTTTTAAGGTAGTTCTGTTTATCTCATTGAATAAATAAATAATTTAGTATTTGTAATAACTAAATGTATGCAATCAGTATTAAAAAAGTTAATAAAGTGTGGCATGCTTCTGGAGTAGTATGAGATATGAGAAAATTCAGAAAACATCTGTGTTTCCAAAGAGAATGTTTTTCAGAGTTTTATAAAACTGTTTCATATACGGCTTATTTATAAACAAGTCTATAGTATAGATATGCTTTCGTTTTATGTACTTTAACACTCATCACACTAGTATCAAAAAGTCCTATTGTCCTCGGAATGATCTTTTGGGATCCCCAAAGATAGATTTTAAAGAAAAACAAATGAACATTGTATATGTGACTTCTGCATACAAGTTGTTTTTTTCTTAATGAAACACCTAGTAATATATTTGTATTTTTGTGTGTGTGCATGTGTGCCTTTCAAAAAATTAAGCAAAATAAATGCACGTGTGAGAGGAGGTTTATTTATCATCCACAAATATAAAAAAAATAGGGTTATAGTCTTGATCACAACACCCAACAACAATTGGTTTGTTTACAATTTTATTTAAGTTTAATAATTACTGAACAGGGGTTCAGTTGTAAATAGTGTTAACCTAAAATATCTTATCTACATAAAACTGCTAAAACTAACCATATACAGGCTGTTACAAAGTCGCTTCTCACTATAGGGATCTCGGATACGGCAAGAGATGCAAAGTAGCTTAAATGGGGGCAAAGTTACATAATCAGGGGACCAACATTATGCCTCTAAAATTCAAACATGGTTAGTTTTCAAAATATTTGAAAAAACCTAAATTTTTTAATCCATTTTTGTTTCATTTCAGCCTTGTTTGAGGTGATATTGAAAAAAAAAAGATCACTCTCGTGGCAACTTTTTGCAATTTACCGAATGGTATAATTAATTTTTATATGTAACGTTTTGTCTCAATAGGACCATCATCAGCTTCATTTTTTTACGACCCTGGAAATTTAATTACATTTTTTGCAAACCTTCATGACCACCCAATACTGTACTGCTTCAGCCCGAACCAGATTCAAACGTTTTGTCTCAAAAAATTCATCTTCAATGTATTTGTTCCAAATTTATCTAAATTTTTTATTTAGATTTCTATGTTTATTGAATTATCGTACACTCGTGTCATTAGACCCTGTGAAATCCACCTAGTTATTTAAACTATTACCATCACACGTTACAATAAAACATTAGAGTTTTAATCTCCATCACCTGGTACATATTTCGATAAGGTGTTGCGTCAGAATTAAAACTATTACAATTTTAATTTCATTATGACTAATTAATTCTTAAAATTGCATATGTGCAACCAAAATTCCAAATGAATAATTATACTTACATTAAAAAATTGCAGTAGGTAAATGTTCAAAAACGTTTCCGTTTTGGCAAATGTTGAAAATGAAGATAAGCATAATATGATTGGAATTGATTATACCTGTAATCGCTACTGTGAAAGAGCACGTCAGATGTATTTGTATGAATATCGTGAAGAAAATTAAATTGAAATTTGTTTGAATTTTGAGTACTTGAGAAACCTAGAAATAACTATGGGCACGGGATCTCTGTAGTGAGAAGCGAAATTGTAACAGCCTGTATAATTATATATTTGAAATCAGAAAAATTTACGTATTTCAAAAATATTTTATAACACAACTTGTGTTTAGAATTTAAAAAATGACATCTGGAAGTCCCATGTGTGATGTTTTATTGTTTTTTTACAATCCTTCAAAAAATCGTACAATTTTCAGTGGGAAACCTCTTCATACTGAAGTATCTTTTTTCTTATTTTAGACCACAGAGGAATTACACAAGAAGTGTCACTAATAACAAAGCATGGCGTAGAAACTAAAAATTATGATACGGTAAGTGTTTATAATTAAGGACTCATCTTCAGAATGTTACACAACACCACGATATGTCATCTCAATATTGCAATCGTGTGTTTAATAAATGAAGCTATTCATACGGTGTCATATATCATGAAAGCCTACAATATGAAATAACAGTTGGAATTTCTGTAAACTATAAAACAATACATGGTCACAACTTCGAGGTGACATATTTTGTAGGTTACATTAAAACATGCAACTGTTACATGGGTAATAAATTTTTTCTCTTAGTCAAGAGTAAATCCTATTTATATAGGCCAGGAAATATAGAGTTAGACGCGACTTTTTGTTTCGACAAGCTTAATTTATCACTATAGATGCTAAAGTTTCCACAGTCATAAAAATGGGGGGAAGATTGTTTACATGGTGGTATAATTTGATATTGCGCGTGATATGGCAAAAAAAAATATTGTCATAACCGGCAACCCGAGTACTTTCCCAGATAAAAATATTGTATTTGTGGAAGTATGTTAAGTGCATAAGAAATATTGTTAAAAGTCAGTGGGTCACTTGATTTTTCTGCAAGCTGTGGCGCGGTGGAAGGGTGGGGGAAGCGAACGACAGTGAGTCCACAGAAAATGACGATAATATTCATAGTCCTGCCGTTAAAAAACCAAAATTCGCTTGAAAATAATATATTTGACAGTCTGCAACTCCGTTGTTTTTCAACAAATCTTGACGATTTTTATTTTTAACTTAAGTTCTTTTCATAAGCTTTCCGAATATGTAATAATATATAACTGTATTACGCGTGTGCGTCGTATAAGTAGATAAACTATGCCGATTGAAACTCAATTTGCATAATTTTGGGTTGAAAATGGATGTCCCGGTAGACGGGCTCTGGAGGGGTCTTCTTGATTTTGAAGTTGACGTCCAAAAAGATATTCGTGGTTTAAAATAGTCGAAAATAAGGCCATCAATAGCCCACAGTTCATTCTGGCTCAATTTGCATAATTTTGGGTAG
>NW_019418015.1:0-9419 GCF_000390285.2 Anoplophora glabripennis
GCAAGTGCGGAATGCACGCCACTGGCTCTTTCTGTTGAGCTGAGATTTTGTGTATTAGTACTAGTGCACTGTGGCATTCACCACACAAAATTTGAAAACAATTGATTTACAGCTCTAAGTGATATTAACAAAAAATGATAAAAAAAATTCAACTTCAACACCCTGTATTTCGAAAATGGTTCAGATTTCAAAATAAGTTTATTTAGTAAAGTCCCTATAATTTTATCGGATCTACCTTTTCCTGAATTTTTTTAGAATAAAAATGGGATACCCTGTATATGTACCAATCTCATATCCCCCATTATACATATTTCATTAATTCAAATTTTCCAGTACTTCGGCACTCTTAGGTTTTTAATCGTGCCGGATTAATGAGATTTTACTGTATAACTGTTTATGCTTTAACATCTGACACCTGAGGTGAGGTGAAAATAATTTATATATTCCTGCTATAAAAAATATTAATTGGTTCAAATTTAAGAATGAAACCAGTTATATGTATGGATGTTGCAAAATGTTTCAATTATTGTAAATGTCCTGGAAATGGTTATAAAAAAATGAAATGGTGGAGATGTTTCAATGTAAGCATCTTAGGTGGGAATTTACTTTTCTCAAAAACAAAAACACTTCGATTAGAAAAATATTTTTTTTTATTTTAAAAATATTTTTTTTAATTGGCATTCGACAAGGGGCTGTAATATACAGGGTGTTGCATCACGAGAGGGAGATGGCTTGATGGGAGATAGAGGACATCTAGTGTAACTAGGATCGCCTATAGAAATAACTTCTTGGCCATTCTTTATTGAGATACAGGGTGATTTATGATTTTTGGTCAAAACTGCTTTATGTCATAACTTTGGTAGGGAATGGAATAATGGGTTCATATTTGGTAGGGTTAATGCACTCACGATACTTCATGTATGCATGTATGACAGCAAAAAAATCCAGGTCCGGACTGCAAAAATTGTAAATTTTTTGTGCAAGTCTAGAAAACAACACTCTGTATGTATTTTTTTGAAATTCCCATACGATATTCGGAAAGAGCATAAAAAAGTGATTTTAAAGACATGTTTCTTTTTTTTTACACTTTGGTGGTTATTTAAATAAGCTATTGAATATACGAGACTACGGCTTCTAAAACTAAATTATGTGAAGGACACATGATAAAAATGGTTTTGCAACTAAAATTAGCGAAGGCTTAATTGAGGGTAGATGTTATAAATAAGCATGCATATTTTAAACCTCATTTTCTTTAAATAATATGTATTCCAGGTCCGGACTGCAAAATTTTTAATTTTTTTTTGTAACTCTAGAAAACATCGCCCCGTATGTATTTTTTTAGTATTCCCATACGATTATCGAAAAGAACATAAAAAAGTAATCTCAGCGACATGTCTTTTTTTCTTGTTACAATTTGATGATTACTACGCTATTCAATGTACGGTAACAAGGCTTTTAAAATGAAATTACGAGTAAGTAAGAAATACATTACATGAGTAAGTAAAAGATACATGATCAAAATAGTAGTTTATTTCTTTTAGTAAATAGGATTTCTAAAAAATAGAAATAAAAAAACAAATGCGAACAATGACTATTTAATAAAACACGGAAAACAAATGACAATAAAACACAAAGAAAATAATAGGTGTCTAAATGTACTTTACAATGGCAAATTAATTGTATAGCAAATTTTCAAAGTGGCCTCCTCAACTTCAATACATTTTCATACTCGTTTACCCAAGTTTCCAATTGCTCGACGTATCGATGGCAATCGAAATCGACGGATTATAATTTATTTTTTGTCATGTGTTTTTATCATGTGATTTTAAATAATCATCAAAGTGTAACAAGAAAAAGAGACATGTCGCTGAGATTACTTTTTTATGTTCTTTTCGATAATCGTATGGGGATACCAAAAAAATACATACAGGGCGATGTTTTCTCGAGTTACAAAAAAAATTAAAAATTTTGCAGTCCGGACCTGGAATACATATTATTTAAAGAAAATGAGGTTTAAAATATGCATGCTTATTTATAACATCTACCGTCAATTAAGCCTTCGCTAATTTTAGTTGCAAAACCATTTTTATCATGTGTCCTTTACGAAATTTAGTTTTAGAAGCCGTAGTCTCGTATATTCAAGAGCTTATTTAAATAACCACCAAACTGTAACAAAAAAAAGAAACACGTCTTTAAGATCACTTTTTTATGTACTTTCCAAATATCGTATCGAAATTTCAAAAAAATATATACAGAGTGTTGTTTTCTAGACTTGCTCAAAAAATTAACAATTTTTGCAGTCCGGATCTGGATTTTTTCTGCTGTCATACATGAATACATGAAGTATCGTGTGTACATTAATCCTACAAAATATGAACCCATTATTCCATTCCCTACCAAAGTTATGACATAAAGCAGTTTTGACCAAAAATCATAAATCACCCTGTATCTCAATAAAGAATGGCCAAGTTATTTCTATAGGCGATCCTAGTTACCCTAGATGTCCTCTATCTCCCATTAAGCCATGTCCCTCTCGTGATGCAACACCCTGTATACTTTTTACATTTTTTGTGGAATTAAGGCAGCAGCAAACACCCTATTAAGACATTTATTTTGTGCCCAGATTTTTAATAATTATCTATTAACAACTGCAAAGAGATTTCTAACAGTAGCGGCTCGGTACATTGAGAATAGGTGAAGCATATTCATTGATTGACTAAAAAGAAAAAAAATGCTCCGCTGGCAAAAATTTAAAAATTTTCAATGTCAAACGACTTTAAATGAATCTGGAAATTTTTAGTTGCATTTGCAATACAGGGTGTCCCGAAATTCATGCAACAAAATTTGGTCACAGATTCTTAAGTCAAATTTAGGGGACCCGTATTTTTTATTTTTGCCAAGTGGCCCCCTCTTTCGGAGTTACAGCCCCCTGAAGTCCGCCTCTAAGAATAATATTTTTCTTATATCTCAGAACCCTGTTGTACGAGAATCACTAAATCTGGTACGCAGGGGTTTTATGACATGTGGAATCTGATGGTGCTATGTTTTTTGGCGGGAAACCCCCGTAAGACAATTTTTCGTGGGCCCCCTTGTCTGGAGCCAAAAAAATTTGTTCGCATATTTAAATTTCTTAAAAATTATCAGTCCACTAGAAAACTATTAAATTTAGAAACTTTTTGTCTCTTTATACTTTTTTCGTAAAACGCAATGTTTTCGAGAAAAATGTCAAAATGTGATCGAATGCATATGTGATTTGTCATTTTCCTTAAAAACATTGCGTTTTACGAAACAAATATCAAGAGACAAAAAAGTTTCTAAATTCAATGGCTTTCTAGTTAACTAACAATTTTTAAAAAATCAAATTTACGACCAAATTTTTCTGGTTCCAAAGACAAGGGGGCTCACGAAAAAGTGTCTTAAGGGGGTTTCTCGCCAAAAAGCGTAGCACTGTGAGATTCCACATTTCATAAAATCCCTGTGTACCAAATTTAGTGATTCTCGTACAACATGGTTTTGAGATATAAAAAAGACTTCTTAGGGGCAGATTTCAGGGGGCTGTAACTCCAAAAGAGGGGGCCAGTTGGCAAAAAGAAAAAATACGGGTCCCCTAAATTTGTCTTAAGAATCTATGACCAAATTTTGTTGCATGAATTTCGGGACACCCTGTATTACTGAAAAACTGACATTTGTGAGAAGGATTTTCATTTAGATTTTATAAAAAATAGGAATATTAGTTCGGCTTGTGGACTTCTGTGGCTATAGTTCATAGGAAAAATTATTTAGAGAATTGAATTTCTCATGGAAATAGCTTATTTACAAAAATTAAAAGGAACATTTTTTTGCAAAAAAATCGTTAATAAACAGTGAGAAAAAGCAAAAGATTCGATTTTCTGATTTTTTTTACTTTTTTGCCTCTAGTTTTTTTTTTTTGAGTAAAGATAGGTATTGCTTCATAGAAAAAAATGTAGATAAAATTTCCTTCAAAACAAGAGGTTGTAAAGTATTTTTGGATGAAAATTGACTGATATATGGCTGCTCAAACTTAGCCAATTTTCGTCACATTTACCCTTATATGTTTTAATTCTCATTTTTTGCAAAAAAGGAAGGAAAAAAGACGTTCAAGGATTTTCATCACATAACTTGTTAATTTTTTTGCATATTTTCCTTTTAAATTTTTGAAATAAGCTATTTCCATGGGAAATTCAATTCTAAATAATTTTTCCTATGCACTATAGCGAAATTTTGCTTCGTTTTCGAGCTACAACTAAAAAACTGAAAGTAGTGCATTTTCAATTCAAATTTCCGCCCTCTAATTTAATAGCACTTGGCGGTTTTTTTCGTCATAGTTCCTTTTAACCCTGTTTTCTTTTGGATATAATCAATAGCCTATTACACCCACAATTAAACACGGCATACAGAAAAGTTTTTTTAATGAACACTTCCACATAACCACGTATATTCCGAATACCATTCATTCCGAAACTTTCGAACGTACACGGTGTCTTTTGACTTCCCCTTTTATCCATATCGATTGTTTCGGAAAATTCACGGTTAGTAAAGGTATGTTGGTTCATGGTTGTAAAAAAATCGAATGAAAGCAAAGTTGGGCACAAAGATCACAACTAAGAAAATAAAGAAATAAAAGAATTTAAACGATAGCACGCGAAAGTGACAATCATTAGTATCATTACAATGAAACTGTCACTATGAAAGATGCCTACTATGTAATAATGTTTTAAAAAATGTTACTGTTCTGAGCCATCTTCTTCTTCTACTTCTAGTGGTTGGTCCTAATAAGTCCCATAGCACTGCGGCCTGATTAGGCCTATTGTGCATCCCACTACTAGTCCTATTCAGCAAGTAGATTTGTCCTTTTTACAAAGTCCAAAAGCTTGCTTGCTGACGCTACTCTCAGTTCCTTGGGTTCCAAGTAGGGTCCCCCAAGGAGTGCCATTCTGCTACGTGCAAATCCCGGGCACTCGCCCAGGATATGCAGAGAAGTTTCATCCGCCGATTCACATCCTCGGCAGACCGGACTGTCTACAAGCTTTAGCTTATGTAGATGTTTCCTAAAGTGACAGTGTCCCGTTATGAGTCCTGTCACTCTCCTGAGGCGGATTCTGTTCAAGCTCAGTAAATCATTCGCTCTTTCCTTCGAAGGATACTCCATGAGTTCCTTAGAATGTCTATGTCCTGGCCTTGAAGTCCAGTATTTCCTATGTTCTGTCTCAGTCCATTTGCCCAGAGCCCGCCTGACCACACTGGGAGATGTCCGGGGCCAATGAACTCAGTTTCGGATCCCTTCCTAGCAAGTTCATCTGCTCTCTCATTTCCATAAATGCCTTTATGCCCTGGCACCCAACACAATCTGACTGTATTGTTGGTGGCCAGTTCAGTCAACATTTGTAAACAATCCCACACCAGTTTTGAACTTATCTTATGTGGGCCCAAAGCTTTAATTGCAGTTTGACTATCAGAGAATATACAGGGTGATTCAAAAAACCGCTGACAGACTTCGAGGGTAAGTAATACATGAAAAAATAAGACGAAAAGTCTTAATAAACATAGGGTCGCAAATGCCTCCTTAACGAGATACAGGGCGTCAAAGTTTCTGTAAAATTAAAGCGTAAAAAAAATATTTTTAAAAAAGGGTCGCGTTGATCCCGTCTCTACGACACTGCTGCTCATAAAATTTTGAGCAGTACATCAAACATTGGTCTTAAGGTGCTAACTATGCATAGCAAATTTGAAATAGAAATGTTCAGGCATTTTGGAATTATTGCAGACAATGTTTAATTTTACAGAAACTTTGACGCCCTGTATCTCGTTAAGGAGGCATTTGCGACCCTATGTTTATTAAAACTTTTCGTCTTATTTTTTTATGTATTATCTACCCTAGAAGTCTGTCAGCGGTTTTTTTAATCACCCTGTATATATGAGTTTACGTTTGTATCCTCTACGTACATTCTCTGCCAGACACGCCATTATAGTGAAAATTTCTGCTTGGAATACAGTAGGGAACTCCCCCAGACTGTAGCTTGCACTCCATCTGGGTCTGAGTCCATATATTCCTGCACCCGTCCCTCTGGTCATTTTGGAGCCCTCTGTAAACCATACTAGGCTCCACCTTTCCAGGGTATTAAACTTTTCCTCCCATTTGCTTTGATCCTCTATTCAAGTCTCAAAAGGCTTGTGGAAGTGAAACCTTGGAACCATCTTGTCAGATACCATCCCAAAAGTTGGTTCCGTCTATAATCCTGGAATAGGAACTACCCCTCCAGTCGTTCTGAGCCATACATTATTTAAAAAATAATTTCTGACTAAACTAAGCAGACTTCGAAAAAAAAGCAGACATTTTTTCTTCAAAAAAGTCTAATTCATTAAAAAATTATATTATTTGCTTGATAATTCAAAGGAATAAAAAAAAATTTGAAAAATTTCTGTTAAGAGTAGTCAGAAAACTATCCTTATTTATAACCGATTTTGATGAAATTTATGATAGTTAAAGACCCTTATGGTATGATTATTACCTACAATTTTCATTCCTTTACCTTAATCAGAAAGAAAGTTATTTTAAAAAATATCCAAAGGATAAGAGGACCATATCTCATATTGCTCCGGAGGACCAATGTTTATAGGAACTTTATTTTACTATTTTTAGCTCTACTTTCACCCCCTTAAATTTTGTACCAACTTTTCCAAACACCCTATATTCAACAAGCATGTAAAGTTCAGGAAATGTAATGACAAACATAAGAAAAGAAGTGAAAATATGCTTTTTCCTTATTCTAAATGTATTGTCAACTTGTAAACTGTTGTATACCCTGTAGAAAACTTGTATAATTGGTACAGTGAGGTATTGCTTCTAATTTGCTTAGATTTTTTAATACTAATAATTTAATAATAAGGCAAACCCAAAAGTGGGTAATGCTCGCTTTAGAAAAGTAAAACCTTTGTTAGGAAAGTGTGATAAATTTCAAAAAACATTTTATTAGCTCTCGCATTTTGTTACTCTATTTTAAAGGTATAACAACTAAACTTAAACAAATTCAAAAAAATATATTTTTTTTAAATCCCATCAAATAAAATCAAACAATGTTCTTTGATAACAAAAATCTAGGTATGCAAAAGATATCTAATCCGAAAGACAAGTATCCTGACTGCTGATATTGCGGGAAACAACTACTCTAGGGACTATATGTCCCAACTAGCATTGTACATGACCTTCATAAATGTTTACAAGCCACGTGACCGCCGAGCTTAAGCAACCAACAATACATGGTTGGTACTGCCAACTGAAAATTCCTAAATATTAACGTCACCAATATTAATGATTCGTTCACAATAACCAATGACAAACCGTTACGTCTACGCTTGATATAATGGGATAGAATGTCGTGAAAAATTACACCAATCACCAGCCGATGAAACAGAATGTTGCATTTGTAATCTTGATCTTATTGTTTTAATTTTACCGAAATTTATTTTATTTGTGAGGAAATAAAATTACTGTTCCAAACAAAATTACTGGTCATGTATAGTACTTATTTTTAGGTGTGTTACCATCTTAAACTACATGCATGCAGTTCTGGTAACGCCATCTGTTGGAAAACAGTGAGAACTTATTCAAATTCCCATTTATAAATTATATTATTTTCATTTTTGGAAGGTGAAATGGATGAAATAATGATCACAAAGCATAATAGTTTGTGCTTTGCGATAGTGATCCTGTAATTATTTTCGTGAAGTATTCAATAATTTATATTTTAGCCCAACATTGTATATTGGAGAACATGTACATGGTTTATATGCCACACGTTCCTTAGTGGACCAAAATGTTGTTACAATAACAGCTTCAGATTCTGGCCCTTTGTTACTAGGAGGTCCTTATGCTCCAGGAAATCCAAAAATTTATCAAGAACATCTATCTGGACATAATTATTGGTTACCAAAAGGTAAATGCTGCTGTTATTATTTTCAAGAATAATTTTATTAATCATTTACCTTAACAGATTTCTTTAAAGAAGAATACCCTAACTTTGAAAGTTTCCCAATGTTTGGAGAACATATATTAGTATTTACTGGCCATTATAATGTTCCACAATTTAGCAGTCAAAAAATTATTGGAACTGGGAAGGATTTAAAATTAATCACTGATGAAAGTTCAGAGAAAAATGTAAATAGTATCAAAGAAGATGTTGCATCGGAGGATCCCGAAAAAAACATTAAAAATATAAATTCTTCCCATAAGAGTTTGAGGCATAGTATCCGTGATTTATATAATGATTTAAAGTTATGGATCAACCATCAAGAAAACAAGGGATTAAAACTTACTTTAATTATTCTAACAGGATGTGTGATAACTATGTTTTGGTATTTACAAATTCAAGTAAGTATTTTTTCTTTGCAGTCAATTCAACTTTTAAAGTCTTGGGAATATTTCAATAATTCTGAATTAATTATATTTTAAATACCTACAATTTGATTCAATTTCATATACAGGGTGTAACTTTGAATGGAGGTCATATTTGGTCATATTTATATCTTTAACATTTAGAAACACTTATCAATAGTGTATTTTTTTAAATGCCGTCATGAAAACTTCCAATTTATTTAGAAAATTTCTTTGCATTATAATCAAAATATTTAATTATGTGAAAGACAAGGGTTAGCAGCATATTATTTTGTTATAATATATTTTTTCTATGGAATGTGCCAACTACAATTTTTTCTTTGATTTTTCAAATCAACAAGTTATAACTAGGATAAAAGATTTTGTATAACTTTGAATCTGTGTTTCGATATGGTATAATTTTTTATGGCACTAGTTCAGATGCCGAAAGGATTTTTATTATTCAAAAGCGCGTGTTACGAATAATCCTAAAAATGAAGAGTAGAGAATCGTGCAGGGGAAAATTCAAGGAAAATAAAATTTTAACTTTCACAGCTGTTTACATACAAGAAATATTATTATTCTTTTAAAAAAACAGGCATTTGTTCACAAAAATGTCTTCACAACATAACCATCAAACCAGAACTGAGGATTATTCCTATCCGATACACAGATTGACAGTTACAGAAAAAGGTGCCTTTTATAATTGTATTAAAATGTATAATAACTTGCCTGCTGATGTAAGAATAATTTCAGATATAATAATTTTCAAAAAGAAAATTTTCAATTTATTAATAGATCTGGAACCATATACTGTAAATGAGTATTTTAATAGTAATAGCTTGTAAGGATGAATTGATCTCTGAAATCTATTACATAGGTATTTCTTTTTTCTATATGGATAGTTGTAAAGTTGTTAGTGCTGTAATAGCAAAGCTCTGTTGACATTATTTTCATTAATGTTACTGGATCTATGTAACTGTTCTTGAAAATAAAGATTATTATTATTATTATTATTATTATTATT
>NW_019418015.1:9450-15008 GCF_000390285.2 Anoplophora glabripennis
ATTATCATTATCATTATCATTATCATTATCATTATCATTATCATTATCATTATCATTATCATTATCATTAGCATTATTATTATTATAAATTGCATTGATATCAGCTACGAATAATTAATTATAAAAACAAATACTGCCTTTTCACCAATTTTTATAAAAAACTTAAATATCTCCAAAACCCTAGAAAATTAAAAAAATAAAAGGTGCATTAATAAGAATTAAAGAGAAAAAAGGTATACATAATAGGAATTTTAAGTACAGGATGTACAGGGTGACTCACTATATTTTGACCCCCCTTTAACTTTATTGTTTTAAGAGTTATAAAAAAATGTGAAATACAAAAGTTGCACGATTTTTTATGAAGTTTTCGAATGTTCTATCCAAACATGTAAAAATATACAGGGTGTTCCATTTAAATTAATAAAGTTAGCATCTGTGGCTATTTTGTTTGGGCTTCATTTGTTTTTCTACTATTATTTTCAAAAACTTCATAAAAAATCGTACAACTTTTGTATTTCACATTTTTTTATAACTTAAAACAACAAAGTTAATGGGGGAGATCAAAATATAGTGAATCACCCTGTACATTTGGACATTTGGAGAAAATATTGCTTGAAATTTGTAGAACTTGCATATCTATAACAGTATAAAATAATAAATGTCTCTGAAATACCAATTTTAGCAGAATTCAGCAGGTACAGTTTGGCAATGCTACAACCGAATGTTGGACTTCAGCACCATAGGCAAAATGTTTAAAAGAACAAACTTCTTGATCATCAAACTTTCACATATAACACTGCAAATTTGAAGATAATTTTATAATACAGTATATTTTATTTTCTACAACTCCAAAGTTTTTTAGCTGTTGTACTTTACCACACCAATGAAGTATCTTGTCTATTCTGAAATAAATTACAAATACTTTCCAGGTACGTGAAATGCAAAACTTATCACAAAATAGTTCTCGTTCCAGTGAGAAAGGTTCATATGGTCATATTACTGCCATTTCTGAGGAGCTCTCTAACGATTTGGTTCGAGTTGGTAAAATAATATTTCATCCAGAGCAGTTATTGGGAAAAGGTTGCGAGGGTACTTTCGTGTATAGGTACAATTAGTGCTGTATTATTTTAACAGTCTTTATAAAATAAATTATTTGTAGGGGAGAATTTGACAACAGGAAAGTAGCAGTAAAGAGACTGTTACCCGAGTGTTTCAATTTCGCAGATCGTGAAGTATCTTTATTGAGAGAGAGCGATGCTCATCCTCACGTTATACGGTATTTTTGTATGGAACAAGATAGAATGTTCAGATATATAGCCCTTGAACTTTGTCAGGCAACTCTGTCCGATTATGTGGAAGGGAAATGTAATACAAGCGCCATTAAACCCTTAGAGATTTTAAAACAAGCTACTTTGGGACTTGCACATTTACATTCCTTAGATATTGGTATTTAAAAGTACATTAAACTTGTGATTTTTATCTAATTTCTCAAAAATTTCAGTTCATAGAGATATAAAACCTCATAATGTCCTTCTTTCACTTCCCGATAAGAGAGGAGAGGTTAAAGCTATGATATCTGATTTTGGACTTTGTAAAAAACTCCAAGTTGGAAGAGTATCATTTTCGAGGAGATCAGGTATCACCGGAACAGATGGATGGATTGCCCCTGAAATGTTAAATGGAGGGGGACGGACGGTATGTAATGAAAGATTTTACACATTTCTTCATTATAGATAGTTTTTTTAATTATTTGCTTGACTACAGTGTGAATTTTTTTAAATTACGGCTTATGCTTATACCATATAAAAGAGAAATTAGAGCTTTTTTTACCTAATAAATTGGTTAAGTTATTACAATTCATTGTACTTTGGATGCCTTATTTCACATTACAATAAATTGACAAAGGACCCTGCACAAAATGAATGGAAATTGGGTCTCGCTAGCAGGTCCGGTCTGGCTCTTTCAAGGGCCGTCGGGAAAAATAGAAATCGGGGCATATTTGGTTTTGTCTGTTAGTAGGGTGCATATCGACTCTTCCAAGGAAAACTGTCGAATCTCAAATTTAGTTATACTAATTGTGAGATAATTGCATTTGAATAGTTGAGAAAATAATATTGTTCGTTACTTTGTTTATTCCAAGAGCTAAATCGTTCTTCTTTAACAAAGTAATTATTGTTTAGGTCTTAATTAATTATTGAAGAATGATCTAAATAACACAGTTTAGGATAAGAAAAAAATGAATTTTGAATGGGAGTTGTAAAATCCATGCATCATTGGTATCAAATTAGCCTTACACAGACCCAAAATACCGCTTAATTTTTTACCGTCAATTGGCAGCAAACCTTGATACAATCTTGGAAATTGATATTCTTCGCGTTTGCGTTTGTTTTTTGTTTGTAAGTCTAGTACTTTATGATTTTCTCCAAAATTATACACAAAAAATACTTTATTGGGAGACTTTGGATCGCAGTGGACTTCTCTGATTTTGCTGATTTTTACAGCCTCTCCAGTAATATCTTTTTTCCAGTTTTGTTTCTTTACCATTGGTTTAAAAGTTACAAAATCTTTTTGCGACATTTCTTTTACTTTGTACTGTGGGGCAGTAACTTTGGTCATTTTTATTAGACTAATCCACTGATCAGGAGTGTATGTATATAGCAGAGTGACCTTTCGTATGCCATTTTCTTTAACACTTTTTAAAAAGATCCATATCCAGTTTTGATAAATTTTAAGTTGAACCCGAACAGGTTTTGATAGAGCTCAGCTATTATTATCGTGAAAACTGTAGTTTCCGTCTATATTAAATACTAAAAGGTTAAGTAATAGTGTCATAACATCTATCACATCTCAAGTGAGTGTTTGCAGCCAAAAATTATAGCTCAAACTATTCTAATAAGTGAATAAACAAACTGCTGTCAATTCGTTTCTTGGGCTGTTATCACTGAATTCCTTAGGTGTGACCTGACTGCACGAATCAAGTTGATCTAAATCTGGGATTGATTAATTTTGGTTGCATCTGACTAACTATATTTTATCTAGTGACAGTAAGGGGTTATACCTCAACACATCTTATATGCTTAAAATCTTATTAAAATGGATACTCGTTTCAAGTGCTGCAGAAAAGAAACAGTAAGTGCTGTTTACTGTGTGAATTGTGATAATGCTTTTCATAAAGAATGCATTGATAAAAAAAGCAATATAATTGTGCTTAATAAACACAAAATCCTATGCTCAAAAAAATGTGCGAAAGAGGATAAAGTGCTGATATTGGAAAAACAAGTTGTTGAATTAAATCAGACCATTATTGAACTTAAAAAGAAATTAGAGGACAAGGATTTACATATGTGTAAAATGAAGCGGATGTCTCAAGTTTTTGAAACTGATGTTTACGACGCGGAACAACATTACAGAAACGAAATTGAATCACAACGGAACCTCATTCAGAAACTAACTGACAAGTTAAATGCTTTAACTAGCAAAAATATCCCAAAAGAAACTTCAGAATGTGCATCACAGACTTGTGCAGAAACACATGAAAAATATGCTCAAACTAACTAAATTCAAACTAAAAGTAGTACAGTTCAAACAGAAAGACCAATTAAAACTATAAAAGTCACTAATAGTAACTCTGTTAAAACTCAAGTAAAAATTGTTGAAAATTGTGCTAAAACTAAAAAAGACAATACAAATACTTCTAATGAAAAAATAAATATTAATAAACCTAATAAAACCAGTAAGTGTAAAAAAGACTATGAAGCTGGTGCACAAAAATCTGACATCAGCAATAAGTCCGTTGTGAAACATGGAAGCAATAAAAGTTCTGAGTTAAATACTCAAAAAGGAACCAAAAATGACCAACACAAGGCCGTCACTGAAAAGAAGCAATTTCCTAAAAGTGTTAATGTTAATGCTGGAAAAAACAAAATTATGATTATAGGTGACGAATTCGGGAAAGGTTGCTAGGAAATATTGAATTCTCTTGACAAATATGCTGTTTTAAGTTTTGTGAAACCAAATGCTTGTGTTGCAGAGCTAACTGAAAATATTTTTACTAAGGTAATAAATTATGGTTTTGATGACTTTATTGTCATAATGTTTAATGTCAACAATATTATTCACTCTAAATATTTAACTTTATTATTAAGAAACATTTTGCCGTTGGGAAAATTTACTAATGTTCTCTTTCTTTCAGAATGTGTTTGGGATACTAACCTAAATCATTATTATAGTAATTTTATTTGTGATAAAATAAGTAAGTTTTGCCAGTGGAACAGTAATGTATCGATTCATTATCTAAATCATACTAAACGAAACAAAAGAAAATGTAAAATCAATGTATGCTATAAAATAAAATCATATGTGACAGGTAAAAATTATAGAACATTTGGCAATAACATTGTCGTAGAAACTATTGATTTTACTCTAAATATTGCATCAGAAAAATATGACAATAGTAGTAGAAATGCTGATAATGCTATCGACCAGGAAATAATTTACTTGGATGATCATACCATGATATGTGATTTTAATCATGGTGAGATGACTAAGAAAGTCACTGAAAATAGTGATGCTGATGTTTACAGTAAACAGGGTAATTTTTTATACCCCATCTATCTCAAATCCAACTTGTAGAGTGAGTGAGAGTCATAGTGACTTCGGGTATGCAAGTACGAAAGGATCGTTCAAAATCTGTCATGTCAACGTACAGAGCTTGAATAACAAGCTCGAGCTAACCGATTGCTTTCTAAAAAATAAAAACCCTGACGTACTCTGTATATCTGAACATTGGTTTCGTTATGACAACATAGATAGCATCAAATTTTCCAATTATAGAATAATTACTCAATATTCTAGGGTTGAGCATGTACATGGAGGATGCTTAATATTGGTTAATAAAAAAATTCTTGCGAATGAACTAAATGTTATAAAAAACTGTCCGTTGAATGCCACATTGAACTCTGTGGTGCTAGTTATTTTATTAATGACCTAAAATTCGTAAATATATGTCTGTATAGACCGTGTGATGGTGACATTGATATATTTATTGTTAATTTGACTGAGGCCTTGAGTGTTGCCATGACAGTGTCAAAAAATATTATTCTGTGTGGTGACTTCAACATTGACTATAATTCTAAATGCTATTACACTAATATTCTAAATGATATTATTAACTCGTTTTATTTAACTGTTACATCGAATGAGCACACCCGTATATTTACAAACGTAAATGGCTATACCAGCAGTAGTTGCATTGATTACATAATTACAAATCTGGATCCGGAAACATACAAATCTGAAGTTATACAACCAAATTTAGGAGATCACCTGGCTAATTACATTACTGTAAATCTTGGAAGGCCGCGGCCGAGTTCTACTGAAGTAGTTACGAGCTATACACAGCGTATTGTAAATGAAAATACTATTAATACTTTTAATCATCACTTAAAACACATGGACTGGTCTAGAGTATATTTCTTAAACTTCGCCGAGGCTTTTCAATACTTTGTTGACAGCATTGCATGGTGCTATGAAGTTAGTTGTCCTCGAAAGAAGAAAAT
>NW_019418015.1:15019-43504 GCF_000390285.2 Anoplophora glabripennis
ATGTGTAAGTTTTATATCGGTTTCAAGGAGTTTATTCTTTATTTTGTATACCAGAAGGATACTTTCGTATGTTGTGGTTTCTCGTATATTCATTATTTTTAGTTCACTATACAATTGTTTGGTATTAGTAGGGTTAAATTTGTTAAAGAGAGTTTTTATAAGTCTTTTTTGTGCTACTTGTAGGTTATCTAGATCCTGTTCTCTTGCCCTCCCCCAAAATTGTGTTAAATAGCTTAGATGAGACTTAACATGAGCGTTGTAGATTAGGTATTTTGTGTTTGTATTCAATCTAAATGAGAATTTTCTGACATGATAGCTTAATTTTCTCAACTTGTTACATAATTTCTCAGTGTGTTGTCCAAAATTTAGTTTATCATCAATAGTTAGCCCAAGGTATTTCATATGTTTGACTTGCTCTATTTCAATGTTATAAATTTCAAGTGATAGATTATTATTTGTTTCCTTTGGGTTAAAGATCATATATTTACATTTGTTTTCGTTCAACTTTATATGATTTTTGTCAGTCCATTGGCATATTTGATCCAGATCCTTTTGAGCTTTTTTGTAAACATCCCCTAGCCTACCAGAGTAGAACAGTGCCGTGTCATCGGCAAACAAAGTTATTTTGCCACATAAACTATTATCACAGAGGTCGTTAATATAGATTAAGAACAGTACCGGTCCCAAAACCGAGCCTTGCGGGACTCCACTTTTTACCAAGAGTTTCTCACTTTCCACTCCGTTCACAACTGTCATTTGAATTCTGTTTGTTAAGTAGTTAGTAAATAAATGATGAGCTGGTCCTTATATTCCAAGTTGTTCCATTTTTTTAAGAAGAATTTGATGATCTACAACATCAAAGGCTTTACATAGGTCAAGAAAAACAGCCATTACTGTATTTTTATCGTCTATTTCCTTGTATGTGTATTCAAATATATTTGTTATTGCTGTAAGGGTGTTTTTCTTTTGGAGGAACCCGTTTTGTTTGTTACTTATAAATTCTATGTCGTATAGATATTTTACCAATCTTGACTTTAGAACAATCTCATATATTTTTGCAAAAACAGGTAGAACTGTTATTGGTCGATAATTGTTTGGGATGTTGTGGGCTCCTGCCTTGTGGATCGGTGTTACTCTTCCTAGTTTCAGTTGATCGGGAAAGTCACTGTTCTCAATACATGTATTTATTATAGTACTAATGATAGGCGCTAAGACGTCTACTAACTTCTTTATTGTGCCTGCCTTTATCCTGTCATATCCCGGAGATGCATTACATTTTAGGGATCATATAATTTTTTCTATTTCTTCGGATGTCGTTTTGGGGAGAAACATCGATGCTGTCTGCCTGTGATTCAATGTGCATTGTATGCCTTGTTTTGTTGGTCCTTGTTGTTTTCCAAACGCTTTTGCTACACTCACAAAATGGTGGTTGAGAGTGTCAGCAATTTTCTTATCATCTTCTGTATCTGTTCCATTTTCAGTTTTCATTTTATTGATCTTTTTCTTGTTCTTATCAGTTTTTACTAGGTCATTAATAACACTCCATTGTTTGTCGGAGGAATTTCCGGCTGTTAGAAACAGGGATTCAGTGTGTTGTTTCTTCTTTTTTATTATCAACGCTTTTAGTCTTTTTTGAACTGTGTTGTAGCTGTTGTGGATCTCTGCGTTATTTATTTGTTTCCTGTGTTGAACATATAACTTGGCTCTTTCTTTCATTAGATTACTAACTTCCTGGGTGAACCACCCTTCATTGATGTTAGTTGTGTATCTTCTGGTTTTTTTAGATGTTACTTTAGACATTTCTCCCTGTAGAATATTGGTTAGTTTCTGGAAATCACATTCCTGCGGGTCTGTTTCTGTAAGAATTTTTTTTGAGATTTACTTCCAGTCTTCTCATATCACATTTTTCTGAAGTGTATATTTGTCTAGTTTTTTTTTTTGGTGTTTCAAGTTCAGGGTTAGGTTTATTATCTTGTGATCTGATACAATGTGATCGTAAAGATTTATTTCATATTGTATCAGTATGTTAGTGATCACATGATCGATAATACTTCTCTTTCCGGTTCTGATATCCACTCGTGTTGCAGAGTCTTTATGTATTGTATTTAGAACCCTGTAGCCATTAACTTGGATATCTGCTAAGTACTTTTTTGTTGTATTGTTTTCCTCCAGTAAATCTATATTTGCATCACCAATTAGTATCAGATTCTTATTTTCACCTAATACCTGTTCCAGTTCTGCAATGAAACTCATATCATTACTTTTTGACTGCTTATAAAAAGATACTATCTTTAAGTCAAGTTTTGAAATATTTATATGAAGGTAATTTCTTCCATCATTGTTTTGCTGTTTTAGTATTTCGAAGGGTAGAGTATTCATTACGTATATAGCTGTTCCTCCTCCCCTATCTTGGTTTCTACAAGAATGTGCTCCAGTATACCCCCTGAAATTGCAACTGTCGATTTCGTCGTCATATAGCCAGGTTTCCGTTAGCACCAGGATTTCTGGTTTGTTATATTGGAGGATTATGTCTAATTCGTCCATTTTATTTCTCATACTATGTATGTTTATGTACATACAGGTCACTTGTTTGATGTCAGCCTTTTCTAGTTTTTTTGGAGATTTTTGATTTGTTCCCTTGTTCTTATAGTGATTATATTACTATTTTCACTCTTTCGCAAATAGATACTACCATTTTTGCACCAAAGAAATTTATATTCCTTGTCTATCTTCAGTTTCCTTGCTAGACCAAAGATTTCTCGGTTTTCCTTAGTAAGTTTGTCGTTAACATAGATTGGTCTCTCCTCTTCATATCCCAAAACTTTTGTTGACAGGTCTCTAAATGTTTTTTTAGTATTCATAAATACCTCTTTAGCCTTGATATTTTCAAAGATAACTTTCACAGGAGGGCATTTTCCCACTTCCTTTTTTCCCAACCTAAAAGACGTATACTTTGTTTCGTTTACTTTCATATATCTCATAATATCGCATTATTTCTTGAGTGTCCTCTTTTTCTTTTACAATGGGTATTCCATGAATGATCACATTACTTTTCAGCGTTTCCTGTTCTGAGTTATTTGTTATGATACTCTGCCTTGACATCTGCTGTTTTAGTTGATTTATTTCCAGCCTCAGTTGTTGGTTTACTTTAGCCTGCTCTTCAAATCTTTGAAAGAGGTTATCATATTTCTTTTCCATCGTGTCCAATTTGTTGAATAAGTCCGTCAATGTAACTTCCTTCTTTGCTTTGTCATCCCTCCTAACCTCACTTTTTTCTCGCGAACACAACTTGCACTTCCACAGATTCTGTTCGCCTGTTTTTTTCTTATATTCTGTTCCATCGTAGTTTAGTTGCTCTTTATTAAGGCCCACACAGTTTATATGATGCCATTTGTCACACATTGTGCACTGAATACAATAAGTCTTTGCAGTAGTTTTGAGACACACATTACACTTGTCAGCCATTTTGAATCAATTATTAATGACCTAAAGTTCGTAAATATATGTCTGTATAGACCGTGTGATGGTGACATTGATATATTTATTGTTAATTTGACGGAGGCCTCGAGTGTTGCCATGACAGTGTCAAAAAATATTATTCTATGTGGTGACTTCAACATTGACTATAATACTAAATGCTATTACACTAATATTCTAAATGATATTATTAACTCGTTTTATTTAACTGTTACATCGAATGAGCCCACCCATATATTTACAAACGTAAATGGCTATACCAGCAGTAGTTGCATTGATTACATAATTACAAATCTCGATCCGGAAACATACAAATCTGAAGTTATACAACCAAATTTAGGAGATCACCTGGCTAATTACATTACCGTAAATCTTGGAAGGCCGCGGTCGAGTTCTACTGAAGTAGTTACGAGCTATACACGGCGTATGTAAATGAAAATACTATTAATACTTTTAATCATCACTTAAAAGACATGGCCTGGTCTAGAGTATATTTCTTAAACTTTGCCGAGACCTTTCAATACTTGTTGACAGCATTGCATGGTGCTAAGTTAGTTGTCCTCGAAAGAAGAAAATCGTATTAGCAGGTGCTAATTCAAATAACAACAAGGAATGGTTTACACATGAACTAAAACAACAAAACTTATATCTAAAAAATTTATTTTGGCTCTCAGTAAATCTAAATTCACGTGAAATTAAGGTAAAATATGAGAATGAAAAAAAAAATTACAGAAAAAATATAAATATAACTAAACAAACCTATTACAATAATAAAATAAACAATTCAGCAAACAAAATGAAAGAAACTTGGAGCATTGTCAATAAAATTTTAGATAGGAATAAAAAGAATAATAGGGACCAAATCATTCTCAAGATTAATGATACCATCATAAGTGACTGTAATAAAGTTGCCAGGGAATTTGGATGTCATTTTTCTACTGTAGCACAAAATAAAATTAGAGACCATTTTGGGTCAAATCTTTCTTTACCCTGTACATTAAATGATAACCTTGTAAACTCAATGGTTTTTGATGACGTTGCAGTGGAGGAGGTGCATGTCATTATTTCACAACTTAAAAATAAAAATTCAAGCGGTTATGACGGCTTAACAGCTAAATTAATTAAAAATATAGAGAACAATATTCTACAGCCTTTTGTNTAAACTACATATTTAAACATATTTTATTTAAAAAAATCCGTTATTTTTCTTTGTGAAAGGGATTTACTTTCTAATTTTCTGGCTCTAATCTGCATCTCCTTTAAAAGAAATATGTTGTGAGACGTTTCGCCATTATCACTGGCCCACGTTATACATTTGTCAAAACATTGCACGGCTTCTCCATGAGTTATTTTGTTGTCGGCAGCTCCTTCGGTCTCATTTTCTTCTTCGGCTATTTCCACATTCTCTATATTGTGCAAGATGTCATTGTCAGTCATTAAATCTATCACATCTTCCACCGCGATTGGGCCGGGCGAGACAAAAACCCAGTCGCACACGCAAGCGCGGCAGCAAATTTCGCATATCACCCGAGCTCCGCGGCCACCCAGTTCGGATAAACGAGGCTCGTTCGGATAATATCTTGCGTTTTTTTCCGTTCGGTTAAGTGGATATTCGGATAAAGACCTGTTTGGATAATGGAGGTTACACTGTACTTGATTATAGAAAATTTAAAAACAAAACTAAAGAATTTTTGTCAGTTGGAGGTTTTTATAGTGTGGAGGATTTTATAAGTGGTAAATGATGCTAACTGTGGCTTTTCATTGTCACTATCGATGTATGTTGTTCTGTTCTTTTCTTTTTAGTATACTTGACTTGCCATATGTACAAATTTGTATCTTTGCCTGGCCAATTATTTAAATAAAAATAAATAAAATAAACAACTTCCAATTTCATCCGGTCCTATCATCGATATTTGCTCATACATAGCAATAGCCTTGATTGCTGCCTAAATCATAAATTGTAAAGTTGTATATTGCGAGTTTACTTTTATAATAAAAATCGCTGACTTCTGACTTGGGCATTACTAACACCTTCTGCAAATCAAAGCATGCTGTTATTAGAGATCTATCATTTTTCGACAATTCTTTATCAGTGTCTTTCAGATTTCGAACCGCGATTTTGTTTAAATTATGATTATTATAATCATCTTCCATTTTTTCTGTTCTCTTCTCGGGATCTGTATTCCACACACTACACACGAAACACTGATCTTTTTTTGGCTTAAAGAAAGCTGTATTAAATTTCATTCAATTTTCATTTCTACGTTCTTCTTTTTTCTTTTCAATTTATGGTGGCTATATCTCAAGAATTTACACAAAATTTTCTGATACTTTTGGCACCTCGTTAGTCGTTTGAGGGCCTATCTTCCAAAATAAGTCGGGTTTTGTCGACTTCCCGACCTGGCCAAACCGGGCCTGCTCACTAGACTTGGCTGGAATCAGTTTGGGTCCATAAAAGTGTTTCAAGTATCTTCTTTAATAATTTTCGGACACAGCAAGCATATCATAATTTCATCTATTTTTAAATCAGAAATACCAAAAATTTTTGAGAAAGTGCAGTTTGCGGCATTTTATATTGGAAATGTACACAATTACAGAATTTTAAATAAAATATAAGCATTAAGAGGTAGGAAAATTCAGTAATGTACACATGTATGCTTTGTATTCCTCAGAAAATTCAAAATTTCTACGCCAATGATTTTCTTTTTTTTATTAATTACATTTTATTTGCAATAAAAAATTCTTCGACGATCGGCCTTACTTATTTTTAATTTATTCAACTATTACTGATAGAATTGTACAGTGTATTAAGTGAATTTTTAATTTTATTTAATTGTGTCACCAACCAAACTTTCATTAATCTATGTCAAACGTCTTTTGAAATATTTGCTTATTTGTGATTCTTTTCAAAAACTTAAAACACCCTGTAACTTGCAAGGGATCTTTAGCCACAAAATTATCTGGTTCCTTCATTTAAATAGGTACGTACACCTTATATGTTTGTTAGTTAACTATGCATAACAATTTTGACACGAGAGATATAAATGTAATTAGAAAATAAATTTATTAGGGGTCAATATTTCCAAAGAAGTGAGAAAACGATACTTATTATTTATTGATGTTTTTAAATACATAATAAAATGCAAGTCGTAAAGGTAACGTTATTAAGACACACATAAAGTTAAAATACACACATCACATAAATAAAAGTATTAAATTAGGTCATTAAAACTATGATTAAAAAATTTGTGTATGCTGTAGAAAGCTGTTTTAATTAAAAACTTTTTCATTGTATAACTAATTTCATTTTCATTAAATTTTTACTCATTATTTTATTGTTTTATTCAACATTTAAAAAACCATAAAATGCAGACCCACCAAACATCATTGTAATTGGCGAAAATCTATCTTTCTAAAAATGTTAAAACAAACAGAGCGGTTCATTTAAAAAAAACTGCGACAACGCCGTATCTCTAAAAACAAAGTAGATGTTGGATATTAGAGTATGTCATTGAAAAGAATAAAAATGCTACAAATACTTTCGTGGAAGGTATTTTTTAATCAAACTTATGGTTCACCCTGTATACAGATGTTCTGACACATTTGCCCAACCCTGCATATCGAAAAAATTTTAGTTTTTTATTCCAAGACTATCCCTTATTAAGAAACTGTTATGGCCATACAGCCCTTTGAAAAAAAGGTGTCGTTGCTTGCCAACAGCTGCCATTTTGAATCAAAATCGTTTCACAGTGCTACTTGAAGACATGTACAATAAGGCATTTTTATTCCTTGAAAATTCCCAAAAATCGCCTCGTTTTCCAAACTCTAAAGTGGCGTTACCTCAATGTTACTGCAATAAAAAGTGTAAACAAGTAAGATTTGTAGAGCTTCTCATCTTCTCATCACATCTTTGGTTTTGTCTCAAGTCTCAAGTGCAGTAGTTTCAAATTATTCTTATGAAGGGTATCATAGTCATGATTACTGTTATCTCTCGAGTTATTGGATATATTATTACTATTATTAGTGTATAATAAATAATATAGAATATAAACATAAGGTATTGTTAAAATCAGTGGCGGCTCGTGACTTTTTGAGATGGGTGGGCAAAATATTTTTTCCCTCATGTAACTTAATATCATATATTAATTGCAATCTACGTTAGTCTATTTACTTTTGAAAGTGTAAAAAACTTAAGAATTATGAAGATAGTTAATATAAATATACCTGAAAATTATATTAGTTATTCCAAAAGTATACCTAATAGTTCAGCAAGAACAAACGAGAATGTCATCACAGTGATTTCTTGCCGGAATAGGGGATAAGGCAAGGATTAAGGCATAGAAGGACATATAAAATTATATAATTCTCTAAACAAATAGTAAAATTCTCTATCACTTTTATAGCTGAAATTACTAACGATAAATTATACTAAAATTCTAATAAGTAAATAAATAAATAAATAAATAAGTAAATAACCAAATCAATAAGGCGCTTTACAATGTCTCTATTTTCGTCCACGACTTTATTATGGTTTAAAATATTCTCACGAAATGCAGAATCAAGAAAAGTTTGAATGTTTTGTTTTCCTAATAATTTAAATTTTAATGTTGAATATGTATGCTCCTCCGATCGCTCGTGTTTTTTTTAAAGATTCATTTATATGTTTCAGATCTGAATATCCTAGATAATTCCATGGAGTTTTACTTTTTTCATTAAACTGTAAGCAATTCCAACAATATAATTTGTTTCTGGTTTCATTACCTTTTAACCATTCATATTTATTGTACCAATTTTTACTAAATGATCTGTTACTTCCGCAATTGTTTTTATTTATTAAATTTTTCATGTCAGGCGTAGGTTTTAATTTTGAAATAAATAATTTATCATCGAAAGTTAACATACAAAATTTTTTATTTAATAAAAAATTAATAATATCACCATTGCTACTCACCAATTCGCTATTTTCGGCTTGCCATTTTGCTTTACTCCAAACTATTAAACATTAAAAACTTACCTAAACCACTATACTAACCCTAACCTAGAACTTACAAACAACCAAGTCGTGAAGTACAAGGAATAACAAATCTCTACCTTCCTAATCTATGAAATAAAACTAACATCAAACCGCAGATTACACGTAAGTACCCGAAGAATATACGAGTGAAGTCGAAGGGCTTGCCCGGAGAGTAGAGTTATTTTAGGTAATTATGTATATTCAAATGATAATTTATTAAAAATCTGATTGAAATAAAAAAAAAATATTAAATAGAAGCTATTTTTTTTAATCGAACAGTTTATTATTTGAAAAAATAAATAAATATGTATCGAATTTAAAAGTCCTAAAAATAATTTATATCACTTCCATATTTACAAACTCGAATCTATTAAAATATTGAAAATTTTTCAGCAATCACTCTTAATTTAGTTTAACAGTAACGCTTCAAAATAACCTTAATAAATATAATTGTCAAAGAACATTCAACATATCATAGATATTTATTTTTTAACGCGATTTACAAATTATTATAAAACGGTTTATTACTTCGTTTACTAATATTTGTTTTCTGGAATACCTTTGCAGGGAAAAATTGTTCTAATGTTCAAAAATTCATTTAAAGAACAAAATTACAGCACATAAATATACATATATTTCCAACCGCTGCTGGCTGGCTGGCGAAAAGCCGTAGCTGGCCGATACAACACTCGATGAGTATGCGGGTGCGGGCTGTGTCCGGGCTCGCCCGACTTGGGCTAGATATTCTAAATTAGTGAACGACTTACGTTTCCGATTACTCTCTAGTCCTAGCCCTGCGTATAAGCAGGCAACGTACGGCGTTGTTTAATTCAGCGGCCACGGGCTGGCCCGAATGTTATGTTGGTTGCTGCCGAGATCATCCCAAAAATAATTTACATCACTCCCATGTTTACAAACTAGAATCTATTCAAATATTGAAAATTTCTCAGCAATCACTTTTAATTCAGTTTAACAGTAACGAGTTAAAATAACCTTAATAATTATAATTATCAAAGAACATTCAACATAGCACCATAGATATTTATTTTTTTACGCGATTTACAAATTATTATAAAACGGTTTATTATTTCGTTTACTAAAATTTGTTTTCTGGAATACCTTTGCAGGGAAAAATTGTTCTAATATTTAAAAATTCATTTAAAGAACAAAATTACAGCAAATAAATATACGTATATATATTTCCAACCACTGGTGAAAAGTCTTAGGTGGTCGATACAACACTCGATGGGTGCTCAATGGGTATATGCGAGCTGTGTGCGGTGTGCGGGCTCGCCCGACTTGGGCCAAATATTCTAAATTAGTGAACGACTTACGTTTCCGATTACTGTCTAGTCCTAGGTGCGTATAAGCATGCAAGGTATGGTTGGGGTACGGCGTTGTTTAATTCAGCGGCCACGGGCTAGCCCGAATGTTATGTTGGTTGCTGCCGAGATCATGATTAAAATATAATTTTAAAATTTGGTAGGGGGAGTTTCAAAGGAGGTAACGCATTTTAGATTTAATTTTATAAGAATTGTCAAATCACTTTGATAAATATATACACAAATTTTTGTTTATTCTTCTGAAAATGACGAGCCGCCGCTGGTTAAAATGTTCAATTGAACTTAAAGGAAAAACAGTTTAATAAAAACCTTTTTTTTATACACTTTCAGACATATGCTGTAGACTTATTCTCCCTTGGGTGTCTGTATTACTATGTTCTGTCAAATGGTTTTCATCCATTTGGAGATAGTCTGAGGCGCCAAGCAAATATACTTGTTGGGGAATATGCTTTGTCAGAATTGAAAGGTACCGAGTGGCAAGTAAACATTCAAATACCTTTAGTGGCCGCCCTAATTTCTTCGAAACCAGAGGAGAGACCATCCTGCAATGCAGTTCTAGAACATCCGATATTCTGGAGTTACACTAAGATATTATCATTTTTTCAAGTAAGACTTATTTTTATTAATAAAATGAAGCATTTGAAGAATATTAATTTTTAGGATGTTAGCGACAGAATTGAAAAAGCAGGAGCCGATGATTTTGTCTTACAGGCTTTAGAAAACGATGGTAAAAGAATTGTTAAATTAGACTGGAGAGTTCATATTCACGAAGAAGTTGCCACAGATTTAAGAAAATACCGTACGTACCATGGAGAATCTGTACGAGATTTGTTGCGTGCTTTGCGGAACAAGGTATATTTAAAAATTTTCTGTATCATTTAAATAGTTAGTTTTTTGATGTTTATGGATTAATTGGTTGAATTTAAAATTCAATTCAGGTGATCAATAAGAAAAAAAAATCTTATTTTGGAATATCAGGAATGTTTAATTTTCTAGATACATGATATTATTTTAGATTTTAATGATTTTATCTGATTTGTCTAATAAGATTTAAAATATTCTCTATATTTGAATAAAAATAGCGAGAAATATTATCCCAAAAAAAAATGCAAAATTATTAATTTAAAATCATGTTTATAAAAAAAATTCTGTAGACTTTTTTTTAAACGAATAGTTCTATATTTATTTTTAAATCATTTAAGTGCTGGTACAATAATGAATCATGTTACTGATATGTTCTTTAATTACATAGGCGGGATTGAGGGGGGGTAAGGGGGGCGATTGCCCCCCCAATATTATTACAATTGAGCTAAAAAAATTAAATTCGTATGGCAACAAATCGTAGTAAACCGCAGATAGGCGGGGGAAAGCAAGTTCAATACTCGTAAAACCACAGACAGATAAGTTAAACCCCAGATAGGTGGGGGAAAGCCAGCTCAATACTCGTAAAACCACAGAAAAGCGATTTATACCCCCGATAGGCGGGGGAAAGCGAATTCAATACTCGTATGCAATACAAGTAAAACCACTGACAAGTGAGTTAAACCCCTAGTCAAGGAAATAAAGCACAAAAAGAGCCGAAATCTCCGAAATTTTTCGATCAAGTCGTATCAAGATGGGGTGTTTTGCATTCGCTTTCTAAAATTGTGGAAAAAATGTATCAACTTTTTATTGTTTTTGGGCCAAATTGCATTTGTGCAGTGCAAAATGCATCTGGAAAAATGCATTTTTTAGTTAGAAAAAATTCATAACTCGGTTAGTAATGTCTGGAATGGACTCAAATCAGGATCCTGGGGGTTTTCGAGGTCGCTGATCCCAAATATGACCTTCAAATTGGTCCATCACCGACTTGGAGCTGAATTTCACTCTTAAATGCAATCGGACAATCTTGACAATCGGACGTGCTGATTCCTAATCTGGCGTCGGCGAGCACCCCTCGGACACCTGGTGCACCGGGACCTGGATATGGATGTCATCTCCGGGAGTTTTCCTGTAAAATTCGCGTAAACGAGCCGAAAATCGCATCAGGGGGTGTTTTGGGGCGCTNTCCGGGAGTTCTCCTGTAAAATTCGCGTAAACGAGCCGAAAATCGCATCAGGGGGTGTTTTGCTTGGCTGCACCTTGTTTTATGAGTATCGAACTCGCTTTCCATCGCCTAATTCTTTGGGTTTTTCTTTTGGGTCGAGGTGGGGGTTCTAAAATTTGTCGAGAGATGTTTGCCCCCTCAATGATTTGAGCGAAATCCCGCCTATGTCTAATTATGTACTTTTTGAAATATTACTTATTTCATACACTTCTTTACTGAAACTAAAATTAATTTAAATGAAAAAAAATATATATATATTAATGTAAGCTGAAAAAATTATAAGAGCTTCCATAAACATTGCCAAAAGTTGCGATGAATTGGTAATGATGCTAGAACTACTCTTAAAAAAAAAGCAAAAAAATTTTTTTCTGAAAAAACAATTTTAGATATTGTATTTATAATTAGTCTGAAGAAATTACTCTTAGCTTTCATTTTTTATTAATTTTTTTTAATGTTATTTCCCTGCTATGGAAAATGGGCCGTACCACCAGGTGTAACGATTGTGGCAATGTGTAGGTACACTTATATTTTTATCAAATGTTAAAAGTATTTTCTGAATAAAATCCAAATAAATCTATTAGTAACCTCAAAAACGATAAAAACATGATGAAGTTGCAATTTTTACATTTTGTGATTGTGATTGAAATTGAAATTGAATTGTATTTTGCCAAATACAAAGATGCCCATGTGCTTAACAGTTCACTCAGTGTCTTTGAAAAAGTATAAAATCTGTACAAATGATGAAAATTTCTTTGACTATATTTAAATACAATCTGAAATTTTTGTTCTTCAAATATAATATACAATAGATATTTAAGAAACCTTATGATTTAGCTAAGGAGTCATAATAATTTAGTAGGCATTTAATATTGAGTTACATTGCCTTTTATTAGTAATAGAGTATCAATTCCACTAAGAATAGTAGTATGGTCTCATAAGCCCTGTAAGCTTTTAATTTGGGTATTATATGCGTTGGATATTTGCAAAATTGTTTTTATATTGTGACGGTATACTCAGATGAAGATAAATTTGGATTACTGTTAAATGTGAAAGCCTATTATAAAATATATAGGTATGTATGTCCTGTATTGCCAAATTAGAAAATCATTAAAAATAACTATAACAGTGAATGTGCCATATTAACAATTTTTCCGTTTATATAGGCCTAACTGGCTTGTCTCGTCGAGATCAGATGAACTACTGTAAAATAGAACTTCACAAGAGTATAAATATTATAAAAAGACAAAAAAATATTTCCTGAAACTTGATTAAAATACCTAGCACCTTTAACGGCATTCAATTGCTGAAAAAAATATATGTTTTTAGAAACACCACTTCAGAGAGCTATCGGCAGAAGCCCAAACGTCCTTAGGCGATATCCCTGAAGCTTTTACGAATTATTGGACGAGTCGTTTCCCACTACTTTTAGTGCATACATGGATCATGATGCAGTGTGTAGCATATGAAACGACATTTAAAAACTATTACCATGAAACACATCGTTATTCAGTAGTCTGTTTCAAGAACCAAATTAAAACATATACTGAACATACCTTAAATTTATCAGACAATGAATATACAAAACATTTTGAGCCTAATATGAGAGAGACCATAGAACGCAGAAAATATATGTCCAAAAGATATTCAAAAATTTCATCCGGTAAACAGAATGAAAAACGGATAAAATATAATTTACAACAATCAGCAGGTTTGTATAGAAATTTAGTAACAAATACCCAGAGTTTGGAAGAAAGCACTGTGGAAACTGATGAAACAAGTAGAAGAAATTTGAAGAAAATGCATGTATTAAAAAAAAGTGCTAAAGCAAAAAAAGTCGATGAGCCCTTGTCATGGGCTATCAGTGATAGATAATACTTTAACTTTTTATTGTGTTCTGATTTCAGATCTCTACAATTTGTTTGTTTCATGCGCATAAATATAGACATTCTCCGTTAAATGGAGGTTGTCATCCAATTTTTTTTGCTCCTTTGCACATTGCACTGTTTCAGTTTGTCTCCATATCCAAAACTGAATTAATTTCTAAATACTAAAATAAATGAAAACAATTTGCCAATGGCAAAGCAAAGTTCTTTTAAAACATTTGATTCGTCAGAGTAAATTTACATAAATAAGTGGTACAGCTTATTGCTGTAAGACTACATATGAGTAATTTGTAATTTTTTAATTGTACATGTGAAAATTATTAACTGACGATGAAAAGAAGGAAGAAGTTGCCAATAGATATATGTATATATAGGGCGTCCGAAATCGAAAGGAACATACTTCAGTGGCAGTTTCTTTGAGCAAAGACTTTCAAAAAAGAAATTGTGTATTTTGCAATTTTTTTTTAAGATGACCTCTTAGATATTTCGGTGAAGTTTAAAATATATGAGTATTTGTGGTAGGCAAAAATGAATATAAGCTGATTTTTTACCTAAAACATAGAGGTCTGTTGTTAGTCTGTTGTTTTTTTTGGCCATTATTTCTTATGTGTAGAGATTTTGAGATATTATGTTGTTTTTTTTTACGTGTAACACGGGGTATAGCTTTAAGTGGGGGCCATATTTACCTTTGACCTTTAGAAACACCTATCAATAGTTTATTTTTTCAAATTCCGTCATGAAAACTATTTTTTTTTTTAAATCTTTTTTTAATAATTTTCCTATTCCGCCTCTGGACAAGCTAATGTGATCTCAAACAAAGGCACGTGTTAGTCGCAGCTCATGCACAATTGACAACTGGGCTATGCATTGTTGCCAAATCTCATAATTTAAAAAATAGACTATTAAAAAGCAAATTTCACTTCACCTGCCCTGAGGTACTGCTCTTTGGGATAACCCATCTGATATCGTCTTCTTGCAGTAGAATCTATTTCTCCGAACAGATAGTAGGCTCTTATCATATCAGCTTCTTGATGCTTTTTCATAATATGACTTAAAAACTTGAAAAAGAAAACACAATACACTACCGTCCTAAACACTGATATAAATAACTTTATAGGGTTATACACTTACACCACACAAAGCTACTATATAAACAGCTTTTCACAAAACGATATAGTCAAATACTAAATAAGAATGTAAGAGACGATATATTTGGCCAACCCCATTCCGTCAAATTAATGTGGCAGTTTGTTTTTAACGCGTTTACTCGTCATATCTGAACACCTGCAACATCGACATGTAAAGAGAACAGCAGAGGCTTTCCTCCATTGCCCCCCCTTCGATCAGTGTTACAGGTCATTGACACTGACATTCAAAAGTAAAATATGTGCTGCTTAAAAAAGCAGCAACATATAAATGTTTGTAAAAACTTTAAATGAAAAAAAAATGTTTTCATATTAATCAGATTAGTATTTTCATTTACTTTTTATTGTTAGTTTTTTAACACAAAAAATAATTATTTTAAAACACAAATTATACTCGGCGGCCGAAAATATAAAGAGTGACTAATACATAATATAAAAACACTATTACCATAATGCGTATAAAATATAAAATGATTTCTATACGGTTCAATATTATTTATCTTTGTGCCGCTCGCCATGCACATCGGTAGAATCTATAATCGTGTATAGACTGAGTTACACTGAACGTCGATCTATATTTTATCTCTGTCTTTTGCGGGAATAGGGAAATGCTTTTTTAGTGGGTGTAAACGGACTTGATTTGCCCGACCTGAGAAATGTCATAGCATAAGCGTAGACGAGGGGTCTAATTCCATGGCCATAATAAACTTATAAATTAAAAAAACAGAACTGGGACGCTTTAAAATGCTGTAATAATTAAAATAGATCAAAGTGCCGGTTATAGCAAACCGTAAAAAATATTAGATGTTATGTTTTATTATGTTTTTTCAATATTTTCTATATCTTGTTGCCTTTTACGCAGACACGCTAATGGATTTTCGTTCCCGGCACGCTTCATCCCCCTTACTAGTCCAAGAGCTAGCGATGAATCAGTATCTATAATTTTGGCCGTCGAGTATAGTTTTATTTACAATTAGAAGCGTATCTACATATCAATATTGGTTAATACGTAATAAACTATGTAAAAATTAAAAAAATTTTTAAAACAATTTTTTTTATGTTTGGCGCTTCGTCCACATTGACATAAAAAAAATATAGTGCCTAAAATAACACGTCATTGTCATAGAAAAGCAATCTGTTTTCACAAATTTATTTTTCATTAGTGTCGCAGTGTAGCAGTTAATTAAAAAAAAATTATTTACAATTAGTAACTTACGTATCGATATTTATTTATCTTTATTTTTTAGAAGTATATTGTTTTTACAAGATCGGCTCTTCTACCACACTGATATTAAAAAAAAAATGTGATAACTTTAAAATAACAAGTCCGTAAACTACACAAAAAGAATCTAATTTGCTAAATTATTTTTTAACTTGCACAATGCAATTGGTATAAAAGCAACTGGCAACGCCGGCAGTGAGGAATACAACTTCATATTTAAATTCCGAGAGCACTGGTTTAACTCTGTTAAGTGGCGGTGTACACAAGAATTAAAGCACAGTTTAAAAAACAAATTTTAACTCACATATTTATTTGATTCAAAAAAAAAAGAATTTCAGATTCGTATTTAGGAAAACGTACTATTGCTCGTAAAAAACTGACCCCCACTTAAAGTTACACCCTGTATTTACTCTGCAAAGGAGTACTTGAACAACATGAAATCTTTTGATTTTTCAAAATTTGACATCTTAAAATTGTCACCTATTTAATTTATATTTTAAACGTTTGTGAGAAATTCGAAAGTAATGTATTTGGTTAGAATAAATATATGTTTATCGTATCATTTGATATCGTGGAAAAAGGGGATCTGAATTATTTTTTGCTACACAGACTAAAGAATGGCTTCAGTAGTTACCTTAATTCACTACTGCTCTATAAATCTGCACTCTACATCACATTATTCAAATGTCGAACTACTGGATAGCTTGATAACTTGACACCTTCCTTGAGCTATTTCCTTCTGCTAGATTCTTCATTAAAACTATTTAATTAACTATAACCAGCCAAACTAAAAAATTTTTACTGCAAGTTATTGTAAGAAACGACAGGATGCATTTTACAAGTATGCAAAATGCTTTGACAACTAACTAGTTAAAATCCAGATTCATTTCGCCCATGAATTATTTTGTGTACTTGTTACATAAATAGCTACTGAAGGCCTGTAACTTTTTAAATAAATGAAATTATGCTATACCAATTTGATCTAAATCAGTATAATTTAATCAAAGAAGCTTCCCTTGAAGTATAGCCTATTCATTTATGATCACTTTGTATTTGTTCCAAAGGAACATTGTAAGTAAAAAACCATAGATGCCTTATAAACATAAAAATGTTATTTTACGAAGAACATAGAAGAATTAAAGAGTATGTAATGTAAGCCTCTCTTGGTTCTTCTGTATAATACTTATTTTTTTATACTGTGATATGTTGTAGTAGTCGTAGGTTTTAATTTGTGTTTGGTACAAAATGTTATATAATTATTATTAATACATAATGTATTTGATAGATCCGTAGTAGTTGGATATATATGTATATACATTATTTTAAAATACATTTTATTTTTTGATTACTGAAAATACAAATGAAATAAATTCGTATTCAATTTTATTCTTTATATTTCCTATAAATATAAATTGTGAATATTGCATTTATCAATGTAAAGTGAAACAGTGGCTCATATACAGGGTGGTCCCGAGGTAATGGGCCAAAATTCATGGGTAGATTCCCCAAGCAAAAATATTGCGATTTAGCCGAACTTACCTTAGTCCAAAAGTTGATAGTTAGTTAAACAGATACGGGGTGTTACATGTAAAATATTATTTCAGTTTTTTTTTAATTTATTCCTTAACAAATGCAAATATCCTCACAAAATGTTGGGGATTGGAGTTCTTTGAGTAGAGGAATTGAAATCTGTTCACATTTTGGTTACAGTTCATAGAGGGCGGTAGCTGCAGTAGATTGAATGTGTTAAAAACGACATAACTTTTTTGTACTTTAAGGTATCTCATCTTTGGTAACAAATTCTTATTTTTCAACTTTTTTACACAAAAAAGGTATACTTTATTAAAGTAGCTATCTCGCAACGTTTTCGAGATATTTGGCTTTGAAACTTCCAATGCTGTTGCATTAAATTACAATTAAGTACCTACAGGTATTATTAATTTAGCGATAAAGTTTCTTAAGTAGGATTTGGACGAAAATCAAATAATTGACGTCTTCCACTTGTCTTATTGCAGTTAATTGTATGCTAATTTCTATTAAGTATTATTCGTATCTAATTAAAATTACATCTTAGCTTACAAATAAAATTTTATACTCATATACAGGGTGTCTCATAATTAGCTGCCAACCCTGAACAGGCCGATTCTATGATCAAAACTAAGTAAAAAAGTTCACATGAACATGANATACTATGAGGAATATTAAGTTCTCGGGAGGATTGAATCGTGTCTGAGATTATTTAAGTCTCGAAGTTTCGGCTCCCGTTTTGGAGTAATTTTCAAGTTTAAATAAATTGGTTAAATTTTGAGGGGGAAAGGATGGGAAGGGATGACCGAATGACCGAACGATACCAAAACATCAATCTGTCTACTCCTAGGATCGAACTGTCATCAGGGATCTCTAATTAACCTGTTAGAGTCTTGATCAGCATTGATCTTTGTTATAATAACACCCTTCCTTAATCCAGACTTCTTGTCTTATACACAAAAGAAAAATAAGACTATGTCTAGGGTTTATTATACAATGATAAATATTGTAGGAAGTGTTGTATTCTAGGACCATGCAAAGCCTTTGTCATGATGTCTGCTATCATTTCTTTAGTACACATATATTCCAAAATAATTTTTGATTCTAAAACAGCATTTCTTATGAAATTGTACTTAACATCAATGTGCTTTGTACATTCCACTTATCATGTTATTTGTAGCTATTTTTTGTGCAGACTGGTTATCATTGTATATAACAATTGGACCATTAAGTGCTTCAAAACAACATTCCGAGATTAAATTTTTAAGAAAATTTGCTTCCTTTGCACCCTGCGACAGAGCAACATACTCTGATTCCGTTGATGAAAGTGACACACGTTGTTTTTTACTTTCCCAACAAACTGTATTTTCACCTAATTTAAACACATATCCAGAGTATGATCTTCGGTCACTTGAGTTTGCCCAATCGGCATCAACATAACCTATCAACTTAAAGGCGTCAGTTTTTCGAAATACCAAGCAGAAGTCAATTGATCCTTTTACATCTTCATTAAGAGAACCATAAAGAAATGCAGTTACAACATCCCAATGGAACATATACAAATCAAATTCAATAGCTAAAGAAAAAAATATTATAATAGTGGTATTTCTAACAACAGGTGATAATCTACACCATATCTCTGATTAAATCCTCTGACTACAAGTCTAGCTTTATATTTCACTATATTACCATCAGAGTCTCGTTTGATTTTGAAGACCCACTTACTGTCAATGGCTTTCTTGTCAGGTGGTAGATCAACTAAAGTCCAGGTATTATTCTCCTTCAAAGATAACAGTTCATCATTTACCGCATTCTTCCAGCATTCGGGTAAATTCTTGATGTCAACACACTCACTATCATCATTACAAATATACGTGTAGTAGTCATTATACACTTTTTGCTTTCTATCGCGCACGGGATATCGCTGACATTGATTTGCACTATCCTTTTCAATGACCTCCAAAGGATTATATGATGCTATACTTTCATCCTCATTGGAGGAAGTATCTTGGGAATCAACAAATAAATTTTCAGTTCTCGTATCTTTATGCTAGTCTGCTATAGGCACACTAACTTCGGGTTGTGTTTCAGTTTCAAAATTTGACATCTGACTGGAACTTGATTGACTGACAGGAACATCTGTCACTATTTCACCAGGGGGATTAAGGTTTTCCTGATTAGGAAAAATGTCTACACATGTATCCTCTGGTAGAAACTTAACATCTCTCGACTATATTATCTTATTGTGTTCTGTCCAAATTCTATACCCATCTTTATCGCCACAATATCCAACTAGGATACCTTTCACTGCCCTTTTATCCAGTTTGTTTCACTTTTGTTGTGGAATGTGAACAAAACATTCTGTACCAAATATTTTTAGACGATTTATTTCTGGCAACTTGCCATACGACAGGTCGTAAGGCGTTTTTCCTTGAATACCAGATGGGTCACTTCGGTTCAGAACATATGCAGCAGTATTTACTGCTTCTGCCCATAAGTCCTTGCTAATATTTTTTGCATACAGCATACTACGGGCTGCCTCCATTAATATTCTGTTTTCTCTCTCCGCGGCTCCGTTTTGCTGAGGTGTATAAGGCATAACCACTCTGTGATATACACCAACATTTCGTAACACTTGCTTAACCCCTGCATTTACAAATTCAGTCCCACCATCTGATAACAGTTCTCTAACAATATGATAAGTTTTTGCTTCAGATAGAAATTCATGAATGACAACATGTACTTGCGTTTTATTTTTCAGGAAATAAACTTTTCTATACTTATCATTTGAGACTTCTGACACTGAAATGCCTCTTTCCTTTAAAAACTTGTGCACATGTCTATTATGTTGATGACAAAGCCTTTCATGCCAAATCTGAAGACTTTCACCTGATTGTGTAAGTAAGCATGCAATTTTTGGAACTACAACTCTCATTTTTAACCAAAATAATGCACCTATTTCTTTTCTTCCTACAGCAACAATTCTTCCATATTTGTTCTTGAATATTCTTTTCTTTGAATCTGCATATTCAGTCAAACCATTCTCTAAAGCTGCACCTGAAGAAAACAAGTTTTGAGAGCAATCTGGCACATACCATGCCCTCTTAAGATAACCATCATTCCACTGACCAGACACTAACATCTGTATTTTTATGTTTCCTTCACCATATGCTAACATTTGGTGACCATCACCAATTGTAATTTTTCTGGGATTATCAAAGCTCCTATATTCATTAAACCATGCTCTGTGAGAGGTCATATGGTGTGATGAACTTGAATCTATTATCCATGTTTCATTACTGAAGGATAAATCACTGCACTCCATCCGTTTAAGCTTGAAACAATTCTTCTTTATATGACCAAGCTTTTTGCAGAAATTACATTTTATTCTTTTATCCTTCCCAATGAGAGCAACATTGTCAATTTTTGACATTTCACAACCTTGACCGTGATTGCCATGCAATCTTAAACGTTCTGTAAGTACAGCAATTCTCCTTTCCTTAATTGGTACAGACTCCCATGCATTCTTAACTTCTAAATACTCATTTGGCAGAGTATTTAAAACCCTGTTGAGTAATAACGACATGGGCAGCTCATGAGACTCATGTTTTAACTCCTCATTTAACTGAAGGAATATATGTTGCAACTTTGACACATGTGTAGCAATGGTGTCCTTAGAATCTTTCTTATATGTAAACAATTCCGTATACAAAAGATCTAACCTTCTTTCATTCCTCTGTTCATATACAGAATGTAGAGTGTCCCACATCTGCTTGGCATTCTTACAGGTAAGTATATGCTGCTTTGGTTCCTGCGATACTGTTGATCCTATGATGTATCTTGCAATGGCATCTTTTTCATCCTCCTCTCTGATCAACTTTCTGTCGTCTTCAGTTTCACCACATTCTGGCCTTACTTGACTCCCTGTGACAACACCTGCCACCTTATTTACTGTAAGTTGTAGATCTATATCAAATTTCCAGGATATCCAGTTAATGGTGCCTTCCAATTTTTCTATTTGAATTCTGTGTAATTTTACTGACATAATGAAACAAATGGCAGGCACGTGGGAAAATTGATCTTCTTGAAATGGAAGCTTGCTTGGAGTAAACGGCTCACAAAATATCACACAAGACTGCTAAATCTGCCTAAGACCTGGGCCCATAACCTGTTAGAGTTTTATGTTCTTATTTAAATTAATTACACAGCGTTAAACATACAACACTTTATTGCCGAAGCAAAATCGTACAAATTACAAAAAATATATATTGACAGTAAACAATCTATCGAATCTCAACTGTTCTTTTTAAGACATGAAGAGTGGATTATAGTCGTTATAAAACTAGGTCTATAACAATCTGCCTACTCCCTAGAGATTCTTTGATGCATATCTTTATGTAAAGTAAAAATTTAACAGTAGCCGTGTTATAGCTAATGCGCATGCAGGTGAGATTTTGTTGATCGCTGTCATTATTAGCGTATTTTATATCTATTGTTTTTTTTGATGCTCTGCTGTGTCTGTTTATCGAGTGTTATTTTTTTCTTCAAGTGGTTTATTATAGTCGNTGTGTATACCAAATTTCATTCATTTATCACAATGCGATTGAGAGATATTGCAAAAAAAATGATTTCCATTCTTCCCTCTTCAATGGGTCCTTGTGCCCTTAGGAAGCATTTCCGGACCCATGTTCATATGAACTTTTTTACTTAGTTTTGATCATAGAATCGGCCTGTTCAGGGTTGGCAGCTAATTATGACACACCCTGTACATAAATGTGAGATAGAATGCCGAGGTTTTCGTTTTTGGAGTTACATGAAATCAGTTATTTATGAAGAAACTATAAAGAAGAACTTTAGTAGCAGGTTTTAAATGCTGCAAAGTCATTTCGCATTAAGGATTTATATTTTAAAACTAGACAATCTTGTAATAAACGCGTTGATAAATGTATTGAAGTTAGAGGTGGACATTTTGAGCAATTATTGTCAAAAAGGCATATTTTTTACTAATGTTTACTATTTTACTGTGCATTACAATTTTTAATTCTAAATAAACCCTTGTTTTTGACATTTCTAAATTATTTTAATTATTTCAACTATTAGCATTGGAAGTTTCAAAGCCAAATATCTCGGAAACGGTGCGAGACAGCTACTTTCATAAAGATCTTATTTGTGTAAAAAAAGTTGGAAAATAAAAATTTGATACCAAATATGAGATACATTGAAGTACAAAAAAGTTATGTCGTTTCCAACACCTTCAATCTACGGCAGCTGGCGCCCTCTATGAACTATAACCAAAATGTGAACAAATTTAAATTCCTCTATCCAAAGAACCCCAAACCCCAAAATTTTCTGTAGATGTTTGCATTTATTAAGAAATAAATGGAAATAAACTAAAATAATATTTTACATTGAACACCCTGTATCTCTTTAACTATCAACTTTTGGACTAAGATAAGTTTGGCTAAATTGCAATATTTTTGCTTCGGGAATCTACCCATGAATTTTGGCCCATTACCTCGGGACCACCCTGTATACAGATACTATGAGGAATATTAAGTTCTCGGGAGGATTGAATCGTGTCTGAGATTATTTAAGTCTCGAAGTTTCGGCTCCCGTTTTGGAGTAATTTTCAAGTTTAAATAAATTGGTTAAATTTTGAGGGGGAAAGGATGGGAAGGGATGACCGAATGACCGAACGATACCAAAACATCAATCTGTCTACTCCTAGGATCGAACTGTCATCAGGGATCTCTAATTAACCTGTTAGAGTCTTGATCAGCATTGATCTTTGTTATAATAACACCCTTCCTTAATCCAGACTTCTTGTCTTATACACAAAAGAAAAATAAGACTATGTCTAGGGTTTATTATACAATGATAAATATTGTAGGAAGTGTTGTATTCTAGGACCATGCAAAGCCTTTGTCATGATGTCTGCTATCATTTCTTTAGTACACATATATTCCAAAATAATTTTTGATTCTAAAACAGCATTTCTTATGAAATTGTACTTAACATCAATGTGCTTTGTACATTCCACTTATCATGTTATTTGTAGCTATTTTTTGTGCAGACTGGTTATCATTGTATATAACAATTGGACCATTAAGTGCTTCAAAACAACATTCCGAGATTAAATTTTTAAGAAAATTTGCTTCCTTTGCACCCTGCGACAGAGCAACATACTCTGATTCCGTTGATGAAAGTGACACACGTTGTTTTTTACTTTCCCAACAAACTGTATTTTCACCTAATTTAAACACATATCCAGAGTATGATCTTCGGTCACTTGAGTTTGCCCAATCGGCATCAACATAACCTATCAACTTAAAGGCGTCAGTTTTTCGAAATACCAAGCAGAAGTCAATTGATCCTTTTACATCTTCATTAAGAGAACCATAAAGAAATGCAGTTACAACATCCCAATGGAACATATACAAATCAAATTCAATAGCTAAAGAAAAAAATATTATAATAGTGGTATTTCTAACAACAGGTGATAATCTACACCATATCTCTGATTAAATCCTCTGACTACAAGTCTAGCTTTATATTTCACTATATTACCATCAGAGTCTCGTTTGATTTTGAAGACCCACTTACTGTCAATGGCTTTCTTGTCAGGTGGTAGATCAACTAAAGTCCAGGTATTATTCTCCTTCAAAGATAACAGTTCATCATTTACCGCATTCTTCCAGCATTCGGGTAAATTCTTGATGTCAACACACTCACTATCATCATTACAAATATACGTGTAGTAGTCATTATACACTTTTTGCTTTCTATCGCGCACGGGATATCGCTGACATTGATTTGCACTATCCTTTTCAATGACCTCCAAAGGATTATATGATGCTATACTTTCATCCTCATTGGAGGAAGTATCTTGGGAATCAACAAATAAATTTTCAGTTCTCGTATCTTTATGCTAGTCTGCTATAGGCACACTAACTTCGGGTTGTGTTTCAGTTTCAAAATTTGACATCTGACTGGAACTTGATTGACTGACAGGAACATCTGTCACTATTTCACCAGGGGGATTAAGGTTTTCCTGATTAGGAAAAATGTCTACACATGTATCCTCTGGTAGAAACTTAACATCTCTCGACTATATTATCTTATTGTGTTCTGTCCAAATTCTATACCCATCTTTATCGCCACAATATCCAACTAGGATACCTTTCACTGCCCTTTTATCCAGTTTGTTTCACTTTTGTTGTGGAATGTGAACAAAACATTCTGTACCAAATATTTTTAGACGATTTATTTCTGGCAACTTGCCATACGACAGGTCGTAAGGCGTTTTTCCTTGAATACCAGATGGGTCACTTCGGTTCAGAACATATGCAGCAGTATTTACTGCTTCTGCCCATAAGTCCTTGCTAATATTTTTTGCATACAGCATACTACGGGCTGCCTCCATTAATATTCTGTTTTCTCTCTCCGCGGCTCCGTTTTGCTGAGGTGTATAAGGCATAACCACTCTGTGATATACACCAACATTTCGTAACACTTGCTTAACCCCTGCATTTACAAATTCAGTCCCACCATCTGATAACAGTTCTCTGACAATATGATAAGTTTTTGCTTCAGATAGAAATTCATGAATGACAACATGTACTTGCGTTTTATTTTTCAGGAAATAAACTTTTCTATACTTATCATTTGAGACTTCTGACACTGAAATGCCTCTTTCCTTTAAAAACTTGTGCACATGTCTATAATGTTGATGACAAAGCCTTTCATGCCAAATCTGAAGACTTTCACCTGATTGTGTAAGTAAGCATGCAATTTTTGGAACTACAACTCTCATTTTTAACCAAAACAATGCACCTATTTCTTTTCTTCCTACAGCAACAATTCTTCCATATTTGTTCTTGAATATTCTTTTCTTTGAATCTGCATATTCAGTCAAACCATTCTCTAAAGCTGCACCTGAAGAAAACAAGTTTTGAGAGCAATCTGGCACATACCATGCCCTCTTAAGATAACCATCATTCCACTGACCAGACACTAACATCTGTATTTTTATGTTTCCTTCACCATATGCTAACATTTGGTGACCATCACCAATTGTAATTTTTCTGGGATTATCAAAGCTCCTATATTCATTAAACCATGCTCTGTGAGAGGTCATATGGTGTGATGAACTTGAAACTATTATGGCTTGGACTCCATCCGTTTAAGCTTGAAACAATTCTTCTTTATATGACCAAGCTTTTTGCAGAAATTACATTTTATTCTTTTATCCTTCCCAATGAGAGCAACATTGTCAATTTTTGACATTTCACAACCTTGACCGTGATTGCCATGCAATCTTAAACGTTCTGTAAGTACAGCAATGCTCCTTTCCTTAATTGGTACAGACTCCCATGCATTCTTAACTTCTAAATACTCATTTGGCAGAGTATTTAAAACCCTGTTGAGTAATAACGACATGGGCAGCTCATGAGACTCATGTTTTAACTCCTCATTTAACTGAAGGAATATATGTTGCAACTTTGACACATGTGTAGCAATGGTGTCCTTAGAATCTTTCTTATATGTAAACAATTCCGTATACAAAAGATCTAACCTTCTTTCATTCCTCTGTTCATATACAGAATGTAGAGTGTCCCACATCTGCTTGGCATTCTTACAGGTAAGTATATGCTGCTTTGGTTCCTGCGATACTGTTGATCCTATGATGTATCTTGCAATGGCATCTTTTTCATCATCCTCTCTGATCAACTTTCTGTCGTCTTCAGTTTCACCACATTCTGGCCTTACTTGACTCCCTGTGACAACACCTGCCACCTTATTTACTGTAAGTTGTAGATCTATATCAAATTTCCAGGATATCCAGTTAATGGTGCCTTCCAATTTTTCTATTTGAATTCTGTGTAATTTTACTGACATAATGAAACAAATGGCAGGCACGTGGGAAAATTGATCTTCTTGAAATGGAAGCTTGCTTGGAGTAAACGGCTCACAAAATATCACACAAGACTGCTAAATCTGCCTAAGACCTGGGCCCATAACCTGTTAGAGTTTTATGTTCTTATTTAAATTAATTACACAGCGTTAAACATACAACACTTTATTGCTGAAGCAAAATCGTACAAATTACAAAAAATATATATTGACAGTAAACAATCTATCGAATCTCAACTGTTCTTTTTAAGACATGAAGAGTGGATTATAGTCGTTATAAAACTAGGTCTATAACAATCTGCCTACTCCCTAGAGATTCTTTGATGCATATCTTTATGTAAAGTAAAAATTTAACAGTAGCCGTGTTATAGCTAATGCGCATGCAGGTGAGATTTTGTTGATCGCTGTCATTATTAGCGTATTTTATATCTATTGTTTTTCTTGATGCTCTGCTGTGTCTGTTTATCGAGTGTTATTTTTTTCTTCAAGTGGTTTATTATAGTCGTACTCTCAGACTAATAAATAAAGGGGACGCCTTTATTTACATTCGATAGTGAAGTGTTGACATATGTGTATTTACAAACATTGGTACTTTGTGATGTCCTTGACATTGATGCCAATGTTACATTTTTATCTTTATAGCTAGGTACAGCGGTCATTTTAATTGATTATCGTACAAGGATCTACCTCATTCNTGTGTGTGTGTGTGTCGTTGTCTTCGTTTCTTGATCCTGGCTGTCTCTGAAACAGAAAAGGTTAGCGGGCAGGGGGGGGGGTCATTGGGGTGGTCACCCAGGGTCAAAAAGTTGGTGTCTAGGTCTTTTGTGTTTGTCGGTCACGTCGGGTACGTAGTCAACGGCTTGCCTGAGGAGGGAATGTCACTGTGACGTCACGATCCGGTCTCTGTTATGTGAACACAGAAGATGAAACAATTTTAATTAAATTATGAATATGTTTTTCCTCCAGGTAAGTAAGAACAGAAGCTGTGAAGTGTGTGACCAGTAGTAAAATAATATTGAATGATGTTAGAAATATTTTATTTATTGAAAATTGTATTTGTAATTTGTAGGTTATATCTTCTGTTAGTATACTCTCCAGCACTTTCGGCCCTAAACTGCTTTTATAAAGGAGGTAATTAGTTTGTGCTTTCGGCAGCTTAAAGAAAGTCGATGATCTACATACAGTGGGTTAAAATTGAGATGTAACTATTTGGTGGACTATACTGGGTAAGTCTAGTAAATACTGAGTAATAAAATAATATTGGAACAATGTTAAAAATATTTTATTTACTGAAAATTGTATTTATAATTCGTAGGTTATACCGTCTGTTATATTATGTAACGAGCGTTCAAATAAAAACGTGGTTGAAGTTGGCTCCGACACATTGGACGTAGGGAGTAGCTTATAGCGACCAACTTAACCTCATTTCTCAACGAGCTGTATAGCAGCTGTCAGTTTCAATAACGTTAATGACTATATAAGTTTATTTTAAAGAATAATCGTGATAACAATAACAAACAATTAAAGGAGCTGCGGAAAGTGTCCCCCTCCTTGTTATAACAATAAATTAAAGCAGCTGCTGAAAGTGTCCCCCTCCTTGTTCCAAGCACTTTTCACACCTGTTCCTCAAAGAATTAAAGACATTTTCTAAGATGCTCGGGGTATTGTTAATTTCACGAATCTTGTCTATAAGTCGAGCCTGCAGATGGTTTAAATCAGGAATAGGCAGTTCAAAAATAGTGTTTTTAAGGTAAGGCCACAAAAAGAAATCACACGGCGTAATATCACATGACCTCGGTGGAAATTCATGTTCAGCATTGAGACTTATTAGTCGATTTTGGAAAACTTCCCTCAACATATTCATCGTCTCGCCTG
>NW_019418015.1:43809-44395 GCF_000390285.2 Anoplophora glabripennis
CACAGCACGCACGTATGCAAAAAGGCCAAAGACACGCCCGCCAGGTGTGCAAATTGCGCCGGGCCACACCCCGCCAGCTATATGGGGTGCCCTCAGTACCCCAAAGCTAAAAACACAAAAACACAAAACACAGACACACACACGACACAAAACACTACACAAACACACAGACAGCCCCTCCTACCCACCCCAAACACAACCCCAGGACGCACATACGCTGACATGACCAGAAAAACACAAAACACACAAAAACAAAAACACAACACCTCACCACACGCACACACAGACACGACACCCTCCCAACCGGGCGCGGCGGCCCTGATTGACGCAACAAAGCGTCTTCAGGACTTCTGCGTCCAGCTGACGACCATGGTGTCGAATATGCAAAAATTATTCGACTTCTAATGGCTCGTCGGCCCTCCCAACCCTCCTCGCTGAGAATTTCGTCGTGGAACCTTGACGGGTTCCGGGTCAAAAAAACAGAACTCGTGGACATCTTGAACCGTCTAAACATAGACGTTATGGTTGTCCAATAGACCTACCTCAGCGAGGCATCCCGTACCTCCATCCCTGACTATGACATATA
>NW_019418016.1:0-601 GCF_000390285.2 Anoplophora glabripennis
AGATTAAAAATAATTGTAACTATAGTCAAACATTCTTTTATAAAAAACAATTTTTAAGTCAATTTTTAACATTTAAAACAACTAATACAGTAAAATGGAGCCATGCCTTTGAAATGTGAACTATTTTTTATCATCATATCATATATACAGGGTGACCCATTAAGAATGGAAACACTCGCGTACAAAAGTTGTTTATGGACCGATTTGAATCGGGCTTTTTTTTTTAAATATAGATCTCGAAAAGCTCTATCTTGGTGCAAAATTTGATGACGAAATTTTGATTTTCAAGGTCTACTATGAATTTTTTTTCAAGTGAACAATAGCAAAATTTTGTTAGCGATTTTTTTATAAAAAATATGACTACACCACTGGATTTTGGAACCCCTCAAATGCATTTGTACCAATTTTTGCGAAAAAAAGTTTGCCCCTAAAAAAGTTATGACAATATCGGCATCACCAGTGTTTGCCGTTGTCGGTGAACCTATTCTTTTATAAAAACCGAATAGAACCCAAAGGGAAACAAAATTAAATAACAAACACTGGTTTAATAATTATTAATAAGAATCATAAAAACCAGTATACACAAAATAAACAACAATTA
>NW_019418016.1:2446-4866 GCF_000390285.2 Anoplophora glabripennis
ATAGAAAAATTTTACTTTCAAATTTATTTTGTTTTGAAGAAATTTAATTTCAAAAGTAACTATATATTCATATTAACCAAAATTATATTCAAGAATAATTTATTGTGACAAAGAAAAATATAAATTTCAGTGAGACTAATATCTACTTTCTTAAGCACTTGAAGGTAAGTAGATATTCCCATTTTGACAAGTTGAGATATCCAAAGGTACCTAAACATAATTATATACACAAATTAAATTACACGACTAATAAAAAAAATAATAACACAATATATATATATATATATATTGTGAAATACACCAAAATTTCAGAGCAAAGTATACAGCTAAACATCTACACATATCAAGGAAAAATTAAAAATTAAAAAAAAATGATTAAATCCAACACGAGTTATGTTAAATGCTAAATTTTAAAATTAAATCAAAGTAAATAAAAACTAAAGATACTACACTAGATGGATAATAAAAAATTAAAATTCAATCATTAGAAAATAATTTGTAAGGTGTAAAAGATACAATTTTGTATAGAAAACTAATATAATTTAAAATGATCCGCACAAATTAATTCTATTATACTTCATACCATTCCAGATAAAAACATTTTTCTTGTAAGAACGTTCGAAGTGAATGATGGTATCGTAGTACTTAAAGGTTCAAAAGACTGTAAAATACATAATAAAAGTGAATGGACAGTAAAAACATGATAAAAGTAATGGGTATAGGACAATGTTTAAACCCAAATGCTTAGATTTTAGTTAGAATAAGTTTTTTTTTAAAGAAATTGCATAAATATGTTGAAAATTGTACTAGGTTAGAAAATACTCGTACTATGTAATGTTGCATATCAAAATTTTCATTGTAAGCCAAGGAATCTGAATATGATAATCATTTTTCATAAAATGCAAGCTATAGCAGAACAACTGGGAGCTGTTCGCTAGGGGTCATGGATTGGTTTTGCGAACGTTTAATTGAGGCACTGCCAGAACATCTAAATAACTTTATTGACAATGACATTAATTCCCTCAGGCAACTAAAAAAATGTTACAAATAAAGCAAAGCCTAGTTCTACCGTTGTACGACGGTGATACGAAAGGTTTGTTACATCCTCCCCCTTTGACTTCGGCGACGTTTAGGAGTGGAGTCAACATTTTGAGAACCTTTCGCTTTTGGAGGTCTTCCTCTTCTTCGAATCTGAACTACGGGTGGAATAGGTTCAGCTCCTTGATACCGAGTGATAGCTGAAGCATGGTAAACACCTAGAGGGATTTCCGGTTTAGAAGGGTCTGCTATTTGGTAAGTAGTTGGTGATATTTTCTTGGTGATCAAGTAAGGTCCATCCCTTCGTGGGCGAAACTTCGCTGTACTCTTGTTCGAGGCTTTACTCTGTGTATGAGTGGTTACTAAAACTAAACCATTTACGCTATACTCAGGACTTAATCTGCGATGTTGATCAGCATAACCTTTTTGTCTATCTTGCTGTACGTCATGTATATTTTTGGCGTCCTGCCAAGTCATGGCTATTTTCTCAAGAAATGGGGTGATTTGGTGTACAAAATTATCTGATTGAACTACCACTCTGAGGTCATTTTGAATTTCGTCAGGGGTTCTGATCGTGTTCAACTTTCTATAGTCTGCACATACCCGTATGCCACAATTTTTCTTTGGAACCATGACCTCCGCCGTGGCCCAGGGTGACTCACATTCCTCGATAACATTTTCCTGCAACATCCTGTCTATTTCCTTCTTAAGCAGTTCCTTTTTAGAGGGTGTTAACCTGTATGGTGGTACTGCACTTGGTGGATGGTCTCCGGTATTAATACAATGTTCTGCATAAGGTGTAGTACCTCCCCCTTGTCGAAAGATACTCCTGTTTTCCTCTAAAAGAAGATCTAACCTGGCACGATTTTCTTCTGTCAACATCGAACCTTCTTCACCACGTAGGGTACTGATAGCATGGATCTCAACCTGAGTTAGAGGGGAAATATTATTCTCAAAGCATAGATCAAACTTGTTATCTGGCTCATCAGAAAAGCAGTATGTTTTAAGGTACACATCAATAACTAGTTTAGCATCTTCTACAAAATCAATACCTAGCAACATAATATTATCAATTGCATGAGGCAAAACTATAAATGTAGTGGTTATAGTTCTATCGTTTAATGAAACCTCAACTTGACCTACTAGAACATCCCGAATCTCACTATTGCCATCTGCTAATTTGACAGAAACTCGTTCCTTAGTAAAGATTTGGCCTTTGGACAGCAGCATATTATATAACGACTGACCAGCAACACTCTGCTTCGCTGCAGTGTCAATAACTCCAACACCATGTGAACCTAAAATGTCTATATGTAGGACAGGTCGCGGACGCGGAATAACTTTACTTTTGCCATTCATGGAAAGTTCACAAAATTCTATTG
>NW_019418016.1:7937-9292 GCF_000390285.2 Anoplophora glabripennis
GATTTTTTTTAAATGTGGAAGTATTGTAAAATAGTATTAAGTTAAGTAAATAGTGAGCAATAAAAAATTAAAATGTGAAAACAGAAGTGCGGTTACTAAGGAGAAAAAGAAAAAAAGAGGGGAGTTAGTTGATTTTCGAAAATTTGAAGGAAGGAGAATTAGAATCATAAAAGTTGAGAGAAATACTAAGAAAGGAGAATTTAAAAAATAAAAAGGTTCCGAAATAAATAAAGAAGACATAAATTGATACATTAACAGGAATTGAAAAAGGTAAAGCATTGACAAACATTAATATTTCAATATTTCCCAGAAGATAGTCTTCTGTGGAAGACCAGATACCCAAGATCAAACCAAATACCAGATGTAATATAGAGGAGCCGATACATGGTAGCAAGTGTATTCATGGAGCATAGCAGTCAGTAAGAGAATTGAAGTAGAAATAGGTATAGAAAAACCGAAACAGGAGCACAAAAAGTGAACGGAAGGATAGAAACTGTCCAAAATTGGAAAATTAGTGTAAGACATTTGATCGATAATTGTAATTAGAAATAAGGTAATTAGTAAATAGTATTGGCGTAGGTTGCGTAGGAAAATTATAATTTTATTTAAATTGTGTCAAATAAAAAAAAAATCAGTTTTAAAATTAATATAAAATTTTTGAAAAGCAGGGTTTCATTCAGTGACAGCTTCTTCTAAAGAACCACCCCTAGGGATAATAGAATACTTTTTGTTTACAATCTATAGAGAAATTTTATTTTCAAATTTATTTTGTTTTGAAGAAATTTAATTTAAAAAGTAACTTTATATTCATATTAACCAAAATTATATTCAAGAATAATTTATTGTGACAAAGAAAAATATAAATTTCAGTGAGACTAATATCTACTTTCTTAAGCACTTGAAGGTAAGTAGATATTCCCATTTTGACAAGTTGAGATATCCAAAGGTACCTAAACATAATTATATACACAAATTAAATTACACGACTAATAAAAAAAATAATAACAATAAAATATATTGTCGTGACTGCCCGAATATTGCAATAACAACTCCTTTGTTTCACATTTAACCTGTTTTATCATGATTACATTGTTCGAAAAACAAGTAATAAAGCATTTCTTGTGCTCACTTTATGTCATACGCATATAAGAGCCTTGTTGAATTTACTAACATTTTCGCCCGTAAGGAACTAATCTGAAAAAAAGAATAATTAAATACCAAAAAAGAATTGCTAAAACAGATCTTCCGAAATCTCAACTATAGCTGGATTGCCTCCTGTATGGGACTCCACCCGCCCTGCCGGCTAACTAACACCAAACCTCTTCAGTTTTACTTGGAAGTGTGTATGTCTAATT
>NW_019418016.1:10240-12841 GCF_000390285.2 Anoplophora glabripennis
TGTCGTCGTACCTCATCATCCCGTGTTGCACTTACCATTAGGTTGCGGCTCTCAGGGTTTCTGGACATGTTATATGCTTCTCGCGCTGTCGCGCTGGACTCTGCTCGAGATGTAGCTAACCTGGTAATATTGCGCTTATGCATGGCTAGGTGAGAGGACGCGATCTAATTTGTAACAACTTGTCGTTCCCTTAGATAGGATGTAAGAGAGGTTTGACTCTAACAAAGGGAATTTGGAATAATGATATGAGATATAGGATCGGTATTGGAAAGATAGGTGAAAAGTGACTTTAAGCGCCAATACGTCCCGCTATCTCTGATATTTGAGCTTAGGCGGCTGTGCGAGCCGTTGATTAGGTAGTTTGTATATATAATTCTTATAATTATATATATCTAGAGGTAAAACACTACGCTCATATAGTTCTGATAACTATAGGGGCGGTTTGATGCACTTCACTAGAGCTTATATCTAACACTTATGATAGGGCTGGCTAATAGCCCGTGATTTGAGTCTGCCGCGGGTCAGAAATAAATGCCCGGGCGACGTTTCATCTTTCTTTTATAGATAAGAGATAGGTTGGGTCATGTATATATATTTATTAAACATAAATCTGACACTAACAATTGGGTTAAAGATTGCGAAAGGTTGTAATATTGAATATAGTGGCTTCAATGTCGCAACTGAAATTTGGAGCGTCCCACAACAGAGACTGGCCGGATACGTCGATCCGGTTATATAACTGCAATTGCCCGCAGTTGACGATCCATCGCGATAGGGGATTCGCGACCTTGATCCGCGGCTGATTCCCGGGTTTTTTATGCGATTCTTCTTCCTCTTCTTGACCGGTGCTCCCCTGCAAGGACGGGGACCATTGGAAAGTTGGTCGATTTCGTGACTGGAAGGTGGCTGCTGGCTCGTTGTCGGCTTCCCATCGGTCATCCTCGATGTGGCCCATCTCGTCTCCAATACCAGGGGGCGCTTTTTCGACGATTTGCGGCGTCTCGCAGGTGGATTGGAAACATCAGCGATATCTGCAATTCGGCTTGGCTCGGCTCAACTGCGGCTCTGCGATGCGGGAAATCTGAAACNAAAAAAATGTTACAAATAAAGCAAAGCCTAGTTCTACCGTTGTACGACGGTGATACGAAAGGTTTGTTACAAAGCATAATTCCAAAATTCCCCGGCAAAGTTTTCATAAATTGTAAGATGTCATTTGCTTAGCAACTCCATTCATATGTCTAGGTTAGTATAAAAGAAAATATTGTCGTCGTACCTCATCTCCCGTTGCTTCACTTACCATTTGGTTGCGGCTCTCAGGGTTTCTGGACATATTATATGCTTCTCGTGCTATCGCGCTGGACTCTGCTCGAGATGTAGCAAACCTGGTAGGATTGCGCTTAGGCATGGCTATGTGAGAGGACGCGATCTAATTTTGTAACAACTTGTCTTTCCCTTAGATAGGATGTATGAGAGGTTTGACTCTAACAAAGGGAATTTGGATTAAAATGATATGAGATATAGGATCGGTATTGGAAAGATAGGTGAAAAGTGACCAATACATCCCACTATCTCTAATATTTGAGCTCAGGCGGCTATGAGAACCGTTAATTAGGTAGTTTGTATATATAATTCTTATAATTATATATATCTAGAGGTAAAACACTACGCTCATATAGTTCTGATAACTATAGGGGCGGTTTGATCCACTTCACTAGAGCTTATATCTAACACTTATGATAGGGCTGGCTAATAGCCCGTGATTCGAGTCTGCCGCGGGTCAGAAATAAATGCCCGGGCGACGTTTCATCTTTCTTTTATAGATAAGAGATAGGTTGGGTCATGTATATATATTTATTAAACATAAATCTGACACTAACAATTGGGTTAAAGATTGCGAAAGGTTGTAATATTGAATATAGTGGCTTCAATGTCGCAACTGAAATTTGGAGCGTCCCACAACAGAGACTGGCCGGATACGTCGATCCGGTTATATAACTGCAATTGCCCGCAGTTGACGATCCATCGCGATAGGGGATTCGCGACCTTGATCCGCGGCTGATTCCCGGGTTTTTTATGCGATTCTTCTTCCTCNGTGAAGCGAGCCTGTGAGCTTGAGCTCCAAAGTTCTTGAGCTTGATGACAGGGTTTTTTCAATCAAACCGTATAAGGTATGTTAAAAGTATTTATTGAATAGAATTAACAAACAACAAGATTCACAATTAACATATACAAGTTATTTATTGCTCTGTATCGCTTTCTTGCATGTACTCCCACTGTAAGCCTGCAAACGTCGCAAGTAGACGTTCAGTCGCTTTTTTTGGGATTTCCATACTTTTGGCGGACCGGGCCTTGAATTGTCCGCCAAAATCTCGAACAAAGATAATCCATCGTCCCCATCAACGTCGGGACTCGTTCCCCTCTGGCCTCTACGGATAGTCGATGTCGGCGTCGGGAATTTTGGAGTTTTTTCCCGGTTTGGGAAAAACTCTACCCGCGGTCTCGGCTTGGGCTGCCGAGCATCGCATCCAACCGCCAGAGCGGTGGAACCTTCGGAAGACGGTCCTTTCGGCCCAAAGACGGGGAAATTGGAAAGATAGGTGA
>NW_019418016.1:14271-25713 GCF_000390285.2 Anoplophora glabripennis
TACGAATCTTCTTCCTCTTCTTGGCCGGTGCTTCCCTGCAAGGCCGGGGACCATTGGAAAGTGGGTCGAATTCTTGACTCCCTGGAAGGTGGCTGCTGGCGCGTTGTCGGCTTCGCATCGGTCGTCCTCGATGTGGCCTAACTCGTCTCCATCACCAGAGGGCGCATTTTTGACGATTTGCGGCTTCTCGCAGGTGGATTGGAAACATCGGTGATTTTTGTAATTCGGCTGGCTTGGCTCAACTGCGGCTCTGCGATGTTGGATATCTGAAACATAGTCGGTTTTGTTTGTTTCCCTTGGATACTGCTTCATCTTGGTTCGAGGCGGCTGGATGGTAACCGAATTCGAAACCTTGTCGATTTTTTCTCTTCGCTCTGGTAGTGATATCGGCTTTGCGAATGGAAGCTTTGTGTAAATTATAGCTTAGGATTTGGTTTGTATTACTGGACATCGTACTTAGGACGTTGTCCGGGATTCTTGTGTTCGGAATGGAAACTTGGGTGAAAATTTTACTTTTGCTCCCAAGGGAGGCTTTGACTTCCGTATTGGAAACTTTATGCAAACCCTGTCTCTTGCTTTGATTTTGGATCATAGGAACGTAGGTGAGGTTGCTACTGGCGGACTTAGTCTCCAGATTGGAAACATCGTTGAAATTTTTTCTTTCTCTCCTGACAACGGCTTCGGCTTCAGGATTAGAAACATTATGCAAGTTAATGCTTTGCCTTCGATTTCTTATATTGGAAATCGGGCTTGGAGCTCGGTGCTGGATTTTGTGGTTTGGATTTGAAACATAGGTGAAATTTTTACTTTCTCCTCTGACAGCGACTTCGGCTTCGGAGTTAGAAACATTATGCGATTTAATGCTTGTTGCTTCTATTGCTGCATATGCATCGTGCGCTGGAGCGTTGTCCCGGGCGTTGGAACTTGGATTCGAAAGATAGTCAAAATCTGAAGTTCGCTCGCTCACATTATACGACAGCCGATGTCGCGGGCCCGAACCCGGTTTTGAGGCGTGGCCATTGAAATTCCGGTATAAATACTGACCCGTCCTTAGGTCGGGAGCGCATTTTTCTATCTGATGTCATACACGTATGTGGAGATTTTGAATTGTGTTGAAACAATTTTGTTTTCTAGAGAAATTTTAGCTTAGTTTATACAGAGTAAACTTATAGTTGTGTTTTGGAATAATATTATCAATATTCAGAATCCAGTAGTTCGAGGTTGTCAGCCACAACCTCGTAGAATTTAAAAAACCATTAGTAGCAATTAGGTCTACTACGAGTCTTACCTGATTCCTATGAGGAAAGAGTAGTAAAAATAACTTACCAATACATGAGTATAGTTGATCCACGTCCATCTTTGTTTTTTATCCTAATGATTTCTTGGTGGGTCGTAGCTTCTCTGCACCTAATATGAAAAGAAAGAAAAACTTTTGAGTATTTGTTACCAAGTGAACCTTGCATTAATAATTATTATTTTAAATAAATTAAAAGACCGAGTGAACAGTGAGTTCGATTAACCTGGGAAGCGATGACAGACCGTAGCGCGGACGGTAAGTGCCCGTTTGTTTATCTAATATCCTGTCACCACGTTTGAGGTATTCGAAACTGTAGCGAAATTTGAACCGTAGTAGTAAATTACGAAGAAATAGACAATTATAACTCCGTATAATAAAACTGTATGAAAACTGTTGCTTTGGGAAATCTTTATTCACCTCTGGATAAATTAAAAGAGGTGTGATATAAAACTTTATTGAAAATTAATCTTAACCGCGAGTTAGTAGTAGTGCCGACCTTACGTTGGAAACGGAGGCGAAAAATCTTAGTAAGAACTTACTTTCTAAATACTAGTAATAGGTTAGTGCGCGTTTTGGTGACTTTGAACTGCGCGAGTCTAAGTAGAACTTTGTCGGCTTCGCGAATACTTTTGCTATTAGAAACATAGGCGAAATTTGGAAGTACTTTGTTAAGTATTAAAATACGCCAGGAACATCTTCCTGCGGTGATATCTATGGGAAACTTAGTCAATATTTAATAATTAAGGTAAATATTGTCCCGGAACTTAAAACTCTGTATGTATTCGAAACTGAGGTGATTACATGACCGCGACGTTAACGGTGGATTAATCCGAATCTATTAGAATTCTCCTAATCAAATAAACTTAATTAAATTTGAGCATTTACGTTGTATTCTGAGTAATTAGTGTTAATAATACATAAACATGACGACAAGATCGGTTCATAACGCTTGCGCCTTACGTCCCGAACCCAATTTGGACGAGGAACGATTACACGAGTCTCTAACAAGTACGGAGTCATTAGAGGGGGCGTTCGATGGAGATCGAGATGCAACCGTGGAGGTAGAACTAGGTGTGGGAGGAGAATTGGAGTTGGGTCGACCCCACTGCGCCCCGCAATTCGCCTATACGTTTGATGACAATAGAATTCCCAACGGTAGAGTTGGAGGGTCAGACGGCCTTCTTCGCGAGGCGCGTCGAGAACATGACGCCCGAACGCGCGGGCGTACCCTCGAACCTGTGATTAAGGAGTCACAAGCACTACCGACGGAGGTAGCCGCCCATACAAACATAATAGATAAATTGATAGCAATTGAAGATGATACTCCTGTTCTGGGTTTCAGAAAAAAAACAGTGGCGCCCAATGGAAAATCCAAGAAATGAAGAAAAAATAGTGGAAGCATTTAGTGCAGCAATGGAGAAGCTGGTGATGAATATCAAGACTCCTGAAAGAGAAGAACGGAGAAGACCGGAATATGACCTAGTATTTGCGGGAACAGAAGATTATGAGAACCCGAGGCGGTTCTTGGCAAAAATACATGAAATGTGCGAACGAGAACAAGTGGAAGGGGCGAATTGGACAAGGTTCGCGGTCACGAGACTAAGAGGAGAAGCAGACAAATGGTACAGTCAGTATAGATATGTTGACTGGTCATTTGGTGAATTTGCCAGAAATTTGTTGAGTCGATTTGATAATGAATACCTAAGATTACGATTACATAAAGATTTATTCTGCAAAACGCAAGGGAGAGAAGAAGTGACTCTATTTATTGCTCAGAAGTTAGCTTTATACAAACGATTGGAGTTGGGGGAGCAATCACACATGTTAACTCCCCAAATACGAGTATTATTACGTCCAGAAATTCAAATGGCGATGGTGGGACGACCAATGAGCAGTGTGGAAGAATTATCGATGGTAGCAAACGAAGTGGAGCTTCAAATTAAATTCATTCATGGAGATAGTAGTGGAGCAGGACCATCTACAAGTCGAGAGATGGTACCAGCAGGATCAAGGCCAAGGCCACCTAATATGAGTTGTCGGTTCCGTAATGGAAATCATTGGAACAGGGATTGTCCTCGCCGAGCTATTCAGGGACCTGAACAAACTGATAGGGACGAAGAACGAAGAGGTATGCCAGAACGATAGGGCCCAGGACCATCTAATTCCGGCCCACCGTCGTGGGCGGAAAACTGAGTCGGGACCCAGGAGAAGGAGCTAACTATGGATCCCAAAGTATTAGCTCCATTCAAGACAGTAATAGGGGTCGGATATTATTACGATACAGGTGCGACGCATTCGTTCCTACGATCAAACTGTTATGTAGGAAAGATGCCTGAGACGAATCGTGCAGGTTGTCTCGCAGACGGACAAGAAACATGGGCTAAAGGACCCGTTGCGTTACAAATGCAAAGAGGGGAAACCATAACGAATGTAGAGTTGTATCTTATGGAAATTTTAAAGGAGTCTCTTATACTGGGAACAAATTGGATGCGGCAAGAGGAAGTTGTCCTGGATTACCGACTAGGTGGGATTTATTTTGGAAAGGAGAGACGGAGTGTCGCCTATGGATGTGAGGAACGCATCCTGCCGAAAGTATATACACCTATCCAGTTGGAGGACGGGAATTGCACACCGGAGTGGATTCCCCACTATGAAGGGATCATAAATGAATTTCCTGATGTTTTTTGAGGAGGGATTAGTACAACCTTGTACCGATCTCCTACGGCATGAGATTAAATTAAAAGAAGACAAGCCATTTAGAATCCAGCGATACAAATTTTCGATCGAAAAACGAAAAATAATTCAAGAAGAGGTTACTAGGATGTTACAAGCCGGGGTCATTAGACGCAGCCATTCAAAATATAGTTCTCCCATTGTTCTGGTAGGAAAACCCGATGGCACTGTACGATTTTGCGTCGACTACCGACAACTGAATAAAATCACCGAGGACGAGGTATCCATTCTCCCAGCAATTACGGATATTCTAAGAGATATTGGGAAGGCCACCATCTTTACCTCACTAGACTTGAAGAGCGGATACTGGCAGGTCCCAATGGAGGCTGCCAGTATCCCGCTGACTGCGTTCGACACACCGGAGGGGGCGGCCTATGAATTCGTGGTGATGCCATTTGGCCTCAAGAACGCCCCCTCCACTTTCCAGAAATTAATGACAGAAATCCTAGCGGGATATGTAAACCGATTCTTCCAGGTTTACCTGGACGATATTGTTATTTACTCAACGGATAGACAAGAACATGTCAGACATTTACAACTAGTATTAGAAAGATTGAGGTATCATAACCTGAAGTGTGCCCTAAAAAAAATGTATCTTTGTTGCGCAAGAGCTAAATTACCTTGGCCACAAAATCACTGCAACACATAATGAGACACAACGTAAACACATGAAAAAAATTCGAGAGTTTCCCAGCCCGAAATCACAGAAAGAATTACAAAACTTCTTGGGCGTGGCAAATTGGCTTAGGGAGTACGTCGAGAACTTTTCACAGATAGCAGTCCCAATGACCCAATTATTGGGTAAGAAGAAGTTTATTTGGAGCCAAGAAACCGAGGAGGCTTTTAGAAAATTAAAAGAAGTTTTAGCCCAATCGTTACAATTACACCGCCCAGACCCCGATAGAAGATTCGTCTTAAAGACAGACGCATGTTCGGTGGGGATGGGGGCTGTCCTGTATCAGGAAGGGCCCGACAACAAGAGGATGGTAGTATCGTGCGCAAGCGCCAAATTCACGGCCACGGAGATGAGATATCATTGTAATGGACAAGAAGTGTTGGCCGTGGTTTGGGCTTGCCGCCGGTACAGGCCACTCTTGGAGGGTAAAGAGTTCTTACTTCGAACAGATAGTCGAGCCCTCCTATGGTTAGATAAGTATAAAGACGAGAGGGCCAAACTTACCCGATTTGCATTGTATCTTCAGGAGTTCAAGTTCGTAGTAGAGCATTGCCCCGGACGTGTCAATCAACTTCCCGATTTCCTGAGCCGGAATCCAGGAGAAGAGGCCATGGGTATGGAGGATGAAGAACGTCTAAGTCCGCCCCGATCTCCACCCCGAGCAGATATTTCTGAGATACCACAACCACCTGAACTTAACACTACTACTATGACGAATTCACGAGTCCCGTACTTGCTATTTCAGCAGATAGAATTAATGCAAATATATGAACCTAGATTACCTCTATACGATACCATCGTCAGGGCTCAAAAAGAAAGTCCAGAATACCAAGCTACAAGTATCAGAATACCCCGTCTTCAAAGTGGAGAAGACCCCGCGGACACAATAGAAGAGAACATTACGCGACCAGTATAGTGTAGAAGATGGATTAGTCTGGTTCCGCGATGGAGAGCGTCGCCGATTAGTGGTGCCCTTAGCCTATTGGGGGCGGGTTATTCAGACATTCCATGACAGTATAGAAGCAGGACATCCTGAAAGGGATGAGACCCTGAGAGCCATTGCAGAAACGTACTATTGGCCCGCCCTACGGAAACAAGTGCGAACCCATGTTCGTCACTGTCTTATCTGTGCATCCACGAAACGGGGAGGTGCGTGCCAAGAACAAGTTCCATTAAAGCCTAGACCGCCTCAAAGGCCGTGGCAAACCATTAGCGTGGATATTATGGGCCCGTACGAGATAACTCCGAAAAAAAACCGATTCCTTATTGTATTAGTAGACCTTTGCAGTAAATGGGTTGAAGCCTTGCCAGTACCAATGGTACGTCCCACCATAATGATAGACTTCCTGGAAAAGACTTTTCAACATTGGGGGTACCCCGAGACGGTTATCTCGGATAATGGACCAACCTTTCGAAGTGACGCCCTTCTGCGGTACCTTACCAAACATCACATCGCTCAATATTTTACCCCAGTCTATCACCAGCGGGCCAACCCCGTTGAAAGACAAAGACGAAATCAGGAGCTAAAGAAGCTCCTTAGGGTGCACTGTCTTCAACGTGGGGAGGACCGCTGGGATGAGAACATTGGACAAATTCTGTTTACGCTAAGAAATAGAGAAAACGCGGCCATCGAGATAAGCCCTAGTGTAGCCCTGTTAGGTGCACCACTAGTGAAACCCGGGGAAGGGAACGTCCCCGTAGTCCGTCAGCCACTCCCGAACGCCCCCCAACAACGACAAGAGCGTATAAACCGAATTCGTAGACGGCAAATTATTTTTAATAGGAACCTCTTTCCCGATCATGTTCAGCCCAAAGTAAGCTTTCGCGATGGTGACAGGGTTTAGCGCGAAGTTTCCCCAACGAAAAAACTCCACTTGGACCACCGTGATCCGGGCCGTACAGTGTTACGCGTGTGCGGGCTCAATGTGTACAAGACCAATCGCCGTGATTCGCCGGTATTAGTACACGTCGGCGACCTGCGTCCGTGGACCAACGAACCCCAGTGGCGAGATCCCGACAGAGACCCCCTACACGAACCAGAGGCCAGAGCCGCGGAGGAACCAGAGGTCATGGCACCAGAGCTAGTAGAGGAACCCCAACGAAACGACGACGTTTCTGATGAGTCCGACGATGGAGAGGCTTCAGATTCATATGCTTACCCCGACGACCCGGAGGAAGATGGAGGACCACCTCGTCGCCGTGGAGACGAGGAGGCCAAGTCATCGCAACATACTAGGCAAGTATATGCATGCCCCTCGTTTCGTACGGATTCAAAGCGTCCGACTTTTCCAGAATTCTCCCAACCCGGACCGTCGGGCTTGAGTAGACAGCAGTTAGCCGCATCGTCCCGAGCATGCGATGGAAGAAGAACTACAACTATTGAAGACCTACCGGAAGAGGAAGTCGGGGTTAAACCTAGTACAGCTGTGGCCATTGTAGGCCTGTATCCATAAAGCCTTATCAGTGGGGTTGTATTACTGTATAAATTTTTGTAAATGTTGTTGTTATGTAACCAATTTTATTATTTAGTTGTGAAAAGACTCCTGGTAGACAAGACTCACCAGCAGTCTCCGAAGGGGCGTGGTGTCGCTGGCCCGAACCGGAGACCGCAACAAAATCTGTGGATTTTGTTAAGAACGGTTGTGATTGGCCCAAACCCGGTATTGCATCATTCGAGGTCAAGTTTCTACTGGTTCAGACCGGTTTTTCAGCATAAACTGTAACCTGATATATTATTTCCTTTATAATTGTAGTGTTAGCAAAAATTCTAACCTAATATGCAGGCTTGCTAGTAAACCTAACATGAGCCTCTTTAGCTCAGTGGTAGAGTACTGGTCTTGTAAACCAGGGGTCGTGAGTTCAAATCTCACAGGAGGCAATTGATTTTTGATAGGTGTATGGAAAAATGAAACAAGAAATATATATTTATTATTTTACTTTTATAGCCTATTATAATAGAGTTAAATTTTCACAGTAGCACCAAGTTCTTTATAACAAAGTACAAAATTTTATATGCATTCCGCAAATCCAGCAGACTTCCACGTAGGCGCTGTCACGGGACGCAAAAAAATCCAATATTGCGCCCCGTGATTTCCTGCCAGCGGCCTTTTTGAACAGCAGGCTGCAGCGCACTCGACGTCCAGTCCGCGGTCCGACCGCTATTCATTAAATAACCGCCGATGTCACATAAGGTCGAGTTTTCGGTGCGGTGGGCGGAGCCTAGCTATACCGCACCGAAACATATAAAAGCGAGCTATACGCAGGCCGGGAGCTCACTTCGATTCAGGGCATCGTTGTGCACAGAGCTCCCCAGAGAGGCTTTGGCTAAGTTCTCCTGGTGTACTTAAAGATAAGAATTCGTTTTATTAATAGGTCTGGGACCTAGGTAGTAATAATAAGGGGAACATATAAGTTTATTTCTTTGGATAAGAAAAAGAGAAAAAAAGGGAATAAAAGAAAAATAAAGTTCATTTGGGAAAGTAAAGACAAATAAAAAAAGAAAGAAAAAAAGGCCAAAAGAAAATTGGGAGAAAAACAAACATAAATCTCCAAGGGAAAAGAACAACCCTAAACCGAGTTGAAAAGAGATCTTAGATCCAAGTTTGAAGTTAGCTGTAAATAGCTTCACCCCCCAGTTATCTTAGGATAACTTATAAAGAATTCGTGGACTTAGTCTGCGTTTTAAAAAGAATTTCGCAACGGTTTTCGCGTCTATGGACCCAGGATACATCGCATCGTACGGCGTCGGTGACCAGCGCGCACGAGAGGGAGTTTTAACCGGCATTCGAGCTAGCGGGGCACGCTTAACCGCGCCGGGGTGGACTTCGCCACCCCCAAGTTACGGCATAGGGGAGCGGCGGCGTTACACCGATGTCGCGGGCCCGAACCGGAGAGACCGCGACAAAATCTGTGAATTTTGTTAAGAACGGTTGTGATTGGCCCAAACCCGGTTGTGAGGCGTGGCCATTGAAATTCCGGTAAAAATACTGACCCGTCCTTAGGTCGGGAGCGCATTTTTCTATCTGATGTCATACACGTATGAGGAGATTTTGAATTGTGTTGAAACAATTTTGTTTTCTAGAGAAATTTTAGCTTAGTTTATGCAGTGTAAACTTATAGTTGTGTTTTGGAATAATATTATCAACATTCAGAATCCAGTAGTTCGAGGTTGTCAGCCACAACCTCGTAGAATTTAAAAAACCATTAGTAGCAATTAGGTCTACCACGAGTCTTACCTGATTCCTATGAGGAAAGTGTAGTAAAAATAACTTACCAATACATGAGTATAGTTGATCCACGTCCATCTTTGTTTTTTATCCTAATGACTTCTTGGTGGGTCGTGGCTTCTCTGCACCTAATCTGAAAAGAAAGAAAAACTTTTGAGTATTTATTACCAAGTGAACCTTGCATTAATAATAATTACTGTAAATAAATTTAAAAACCGAGTGAACAGTGAGTTCGAGAGACCTGGGAAGCGATGACAGATCGTAGCGCGGACGGTAAGTGCCCGTTTGTTTATCTAATATCCTGTCACCACGTTTGAGGTATTCAAAACTGTAGCGAAATTTGAACCGTAGTAGTAAATTACGAAGAAATAGACAATTATAACTCCGTATAATAAAACTGTATGAAAACTGTTGCTTTGGGAAATCTTTATTCACCTCTGGATAAATTAAAAGAGGTGTGATATAAAACTTTATTGAAAATTAATCTTAACCGCNACCTCTGGATAAATTAAAAGAGGTGTGATATAAAACTTTATTGAAAATTAATCTTAACCGCGAGTTAGTAGTAGTGCCGACCTTACGTTGGAAACTTAGGCGAATTTGCACCGTAGAATCGTAGAATATTTTTGGGACCGGATATTCAGAACTGAGGTGAAACTTTTGTTAGTAAGGACTTTCTAAACACTAGTAATAGGTTAGTGCGCGTTTTGGTGATTGAACCGTACGAGTATAAGTAGAACTTTGTCGTTTTTCGTGAATACCATTGCTATTAGAAACATAGGTGAAATTTGAAATTACCTTGCTAAGCATTGAAATACGCCAGGAACGTCTTCCTGCGGTGATATGTATTGGAAACTTAGTCAATATTTAATAATTAAGGTAAATATTGTCCCGGAATTTAAAACTCTACGTATTCGAAACTGAGGTGAAAACATTACATGACCGCGACGTTAACGGTGAATTAATCCGGATCTATTGACATTCTGCTGATTAAATAAATTTAATTAAATTTGAACATTTACGTTGTATTTTGAGTAATTGGTGTTATTAACGTATAAATATGACTACCAGACCGGTTCATAACGCTTGCGCATTACGTCCCGAACCCAATCTGGACGAGGAACGATTACACGAATCTTTAACAACTACGGACTCATTAGAGGGGGCGTTAGATGGAGATCGAGATGCAACCGTGGATGTAGGACTAGGTGCGGGAGGAGAATTGGAGTTGGATCGACCCCACTACGCCCCGCAACTCGCCTATACATTTGATGACAATAGAATTCCCAACGGTAGAGTTGGAGGGTCAGACGGCCTTCTTCGCGAGGCGCGTCGAGAACACCGATGTCGTATTCCACCATTCGAGCGAGCTTCAGGATTTCTGAACACCCAGTATATTCATAGAAGTAGTCTTGTACCTACGGATATGCCGGAGATCGCTGAATTGGGAAGGAGGCGAAACAATCATATTCACCTACCTATCTAATCCAAACCAAAAACCCGCCACGGTTGCAAATTCAATCGCCGTCGGCAGGGCAAAATGAAAAAGCCTCTATGAGAGTCTTCAGACATCGATCCTCCCGGTGATAGCGCTTCCAGAGCGACCAATTTCACCGATGTTTCCAATGTCACTGCCGCTACTCTCGCAACCTGCAGTCGAACCCCGGGACGCTTCAAGGCGATATTTGGAAACAGTCAGCAGAAATTTCACCACTTTCGAAATGATCAAGGACGCTATCGCCAATAACTCCAAAAGTTATTGAGCGATCGGTGTTAAAATTTAATGCAGCACTACTCAAGTAGCTGGCATTATCTCACTAAATTTTCGTCCGAAACGAATGAGCCAAAACGCCGTTATAAGAGGAAACGTGGATTTCACGTTTTCCGCGTTTTCAGCCGTTCCACTCATTCGATCGCGGCCGAACCCTTCAACCACACTAGAGTATCCCTAGGTGGTTGTCATATCCAAATTCGAGCCGAATCGCGCGACTACTAACGGCCAGCTAAGCCATAATAGGTTTTCACGTCTTCATAGCTGCCGCCAAAGGTGTCCCCGCGATCTCGGCCGAACCCTCCAACCACGGCACTACTTCATGCCGTGCATCACCAGTCCACTGCTCAATAAAATCCATTCAGTAATAAGACCTCCGTAAGCCCTTAGTAGGTAAGGCGGCACTTGAGACCACCCCCCACTCCTCCACCTTTCCCCCTCCCCTTCCCCGCCAGCCAATCAGAGCGCAACATTTTTGGCGGGGAAAAAATTGCGGGAAATTCAAAATGTAGTCATCTAGGACTTTGCCCCACCTAGGGCTTTGCCCCCTCGGGCCCCCATGCAGGTATACCCACGTAGGTATGCAGAATCCCCATGTAGGCGCGTGCTCCCTAGGGCTCCCACTTAGGCGTGTGCTTCCTGGGACCCCGACCTGGCAGTTTGCCCCACCTAGGGCTTTGCCCCTTAGGGCCCCCATACAGGTATCTCCACGTAGGTATGCAAGATCCCCCACGTAGGC